>NW_026251294.1:0-122088 GCF_024521655.1 Durotheca rogersii
TAATAGGTTATTCGTAAAGAGAGCAATGGAATGAAGGTAAGAAGGTATATATTGACTAACTCGAAAAGAAGAAAAGTTACTAGAGAGTATAGAGCGATTTATAGGTATATATAGTAATGCTTAACTAGCTTAAGTAAGCTAGGTAGTTCCTACTAAAGGTATATACCTACGTAATATATCCCTTAGTTAAGTTTACGATAGTAAGGTTAACTATAGTCCTTTGCTTACGATAATAGCCTAAGGGGTTGTTCCTTAGTTTCGTTATGCCTCGTTAAGGTTAATCGATTACTAGGTGCCTTATCTCGGGCTCCCTTATATTCCCTTATCCGTATATGCTTCGGTTTATTACTAGTAGTATTTTCTCCTAAGTTATATGCTTTTCGTATTCCTTATTTAATACTCTATAGTTTATTATAAATGAAAATAATTATTCGTATAATTATTCGTATAATTACTCGCTTTCGATTAAGCGTTAGTTAGCTATATATATAATGTAGTAGTAATCGCTCTAGTATTAATACTAGGATTTAATTTCCTTTATTACTATCGCGTACGTTCGCGCGCGTTACCTATATTAACCGATTCTGCCGTTTCTCTTACGAAGGCGGTTAAGTATAAATATATTTAGGATTTCTCGCTCTCGAATTAAGCGTACCTTTCTTTTTCTTCCTTTCTTCCTTAAGTTATTTATTATAGGTATATATACCTAGTTATAATTAAGTAATTCCCTTAATTACGCGATCGTAAGTTAATATAATTAGTAAAGCTTCGTTAATTTATTATCGTAAGGTAAGTTTATTCCTTTTATAGTTTACGTAAAACGTAATTCGCGTATTATACGAATCGTAATATACTTTTATTAAGTAACCGTAAGATAATAACTTAGCTTATCGCGGTAAAGGTTATTATTTATAATTAATATATTACTTTTAATATTAAAATATCCTAGGATAATAAAGTAACCGTTAGTTATTTTATATTAATAAATAAAAGGTTATTCGAGATAATTTATTTATTACTTACTCGTTATTTACCGGTAGTAATATAATACCGTAATTAACGATCTTTTAATATATCCGATACTTAAGAGCTTCGTAAAATAATATTAGCGCTTTAGGGTATCGTAACCTCGCTAGAGTAAAGGATACTCGGCTTTTCCGCCGCGAGCTCCTAGCCTATCTCCCGTATTCATACGGAAGATAGTACTAAAGCTTCGGCCGGTAACTCCGCTCGCCGCGGAGGAGTACCTTTTATTCCTAGGTCCGAGGCCTTAGTTATCGCTTAGCTTTTTAAGAACCTTTTTATCGACGAAAGCGACGTCGATATAATCGTACCTAGCCTTTTAACGTAACGTATTTAAGCCTTAATTATTCGCGCCTTTTAAGGTATCATATCCCGAGTTATTAAGGTCTTTACCGACGAATCTTTTAAGGAGGAATCTTCCGAGGAAGACTTCCCTTTTTTATACAAGGGAATAATCGAAAAAAACGATCGTCCGGTTATATTAATTACTCGTAAGATTTCCTCGCGTAAAACCTAAGCTTAAATTCGCGTATATTAAGTTACGTTTTCTAATAATATTATTATTATTTACGTAACTTAAGCGACCGTTATTATTATTATTCCGATCCGTAATAATATCGTAAAACGAGAACGAGAATAAGGACGAAGCCGTAACGCTTCCTTAGCTTCCGAAGTTATTACCGCTTTTATTAATCCTTTTAATCCGGTCGTTCCGGCGGTTCCGTTTAATACCTCCGTCGCGCCGGCCGCTTTAGTTTCGATTATTACCGCCTTAAGAATTATTTCAGTTATCCGTAATCGAAAGTACGGAACTCGCCGTATAATTCCTTACTTAGTTTATATACGTAATACGGCTTAGAATAGGTTTATTAAAAAGTATTTCGATTCTTTCTAAAGTACCGACCGTTACTACCGTTACTTATCCGGTTACGCTTACGTATCTCTATAGGTATTCTTATCCTTATACGTCGAGGTCTAAAGTTAACTTTATATAAGGCCGACGCTTTAATTCTACCGGCTACTTATTTTATCGTCGTTCGTATCGAGGCTTCGGCTAATATATAAGCTTTATTCCGCGTTAATTAATATTCGCTAACGTTATTTATAGGCCCTTAAGTTCGTTACGATAATAAAGGAGCTTCTTACGCTTTACTAAAACGAAAAGTAAATACCCGCGGTTCCCGAAACCGTAAAGTTACGACGAAGCGTAACTAACTCCGGTTAATTTACCTAGCTAGGCGTAAGCCCTTCCGCTACCGGATCCTCGACCGCCGTAGCCGTATCCGCCCCTAGCTTTATATCTATTAGTCCTTTTATTACTTCGGCTAACGTAAGTAACGTTTCCGCCGCTTTATTAACCGTAATACCTAACGTAGCCTCGTCGGCCGTCGCCTTCGAATAAGAATTAAACGTAGAAATAAAGGACGTTAGAGGAAAGGAAGAAAAAGAAGAGGCTTCCGAAAACGAAGAATAATCTTCTAAGGAAATAATATCTAAGGTCGCTCGCGACTAAGCGACTATCTCTTTCGAGTAATACTTATACGAAGTATTATACCGTTAAGCCGACCGCTTATACGAGGAAATTATCGAATACTAAAACGAGCCGGCTAATACCTACGTATCCCGTTAGTTTAGCCTTACTTATTACTTCCGTAGTTAAGTTCTTTATTTTAAAGTAACCTTCTTATATTAAAACTTAAGAGTAATACGAATTCGGTATTTAATGATAAGGAAAGTTATTTCTATATAGCGGTAGTATTTTATACCTATATATTAGTTAATTAAAGAAAGAATTTACGTACCGTTAGTACTTACGGCGATTCTTTAAGTATTATCGTAATTATTTCTCCGCGAGTATTCTATAGGTTAAATAATATTTTAAAGTACTCGAACGATTAACGTAATAAAGCTTTCGTAAGTCCGTTTATTAATATTTAGTTAGTAAGGAGGTAAATTACTTCGAAGGTATCTTTTTAGTACTCCTAGCGTAGCTATATATTCTATATATCAATATAGCGTAGCCTAATATTAATTCTTTTTTTCTTTCTTATTACTAGTTTTATCGTTTATTAGTTATCGCTATATACCTTCTAAGGTTCTCTTAGCTCTAAGGTAATATTCCTAAAGAAACGTTTAAAAGCTATCGTTTCCTTAGCTATATACTTTAATACGAATAGTTTAGCTTTAATCGTCGATATCGATATTATATCCTAGCGAGCGGCTCTTCATATAATCGGACCTTTAAATAAGGATATTACGTATTCCTAAAACGACTTTCTTAACTTAGAATCGTTTATAAACGGATCGTTACTATTAATTAAGAATACCTACGCGTTATTATTCTTATCCTTATACCTTATGCTAAAGAAGCGAGTAATATATAGGTATTTAATCGTTTAATTAATCGCTTCAAAGTATTAAGGTCTTAGATTAATTATGAAATAGGATAGTTAAAACGTTACGAAAGCGACGTTTAGGCGTATTATAATTACGCTATAGAGTAATAATCCTACTTTCTCCTAGTATTTCTTAACTTATTATTTCGAAGTAACGCTTATATACTTTACTAACTCGGTAATTAGTAATAATATTATCGGAAACTAATTATTATCCGCTAGTTTAAAGCGTTTAGTAATTTTCTCGATATAAACGTCGTATATTAAGGTTATAGTTCGTACTTTACGATTACGTATTACCTTAATTCTTAAATATTACTTTACCGGTTTAAGTTTTTTCGTTTTATAGGTATCCTTTAATCCCTAAGTTACCTTTTATACCATCGTCTTTAAGCTTTTATAATTTATAACTAATATATCGTTTACGTATATTAGTACGAAGACTTCTCGTTCTTTTATATAGAATAAATACGGCTCTTCTAGAGAGTTCTAGAGTCCTAGGCGGTTAAGGGTACTCTCGATCTCCTTAAACTAAAATAGGGGTAAATCTCTAAACCCGTATACTATTCTTATAACGAAGACGTATTTTCCCTCTTTCTTAAACCCGTTTAATAACTCTATAGATATAAGGTCGCTTTCCGGTCTTATAGCGTTAAGGAACGCGTTTTTAATGTTATACTAATTAACTTCGAGGTCGAATTAAGCTACGATAGTTATCATTATATGGAACGATTTCGCTACTAACGTAATTACGTAAGTACTCTCGAGTAACTCTTTAGGCTATAAATTTCCTCGCGTTATTAAGCGCGACTTATAAGTAATAAGGAAATTATCTTCGTCGAATTTATAATCGAAGACTTATATTAATAAAATTAGCTTTATTTTTATCCATTCGCGATTAATAATACGCCATACTTTAGTATATAGGAAGGCCTTAATCTTAGATCTAGCGTTTTCTTTAAGTCGCTCTCCTAATAAATACTTATCTAGGTCCTTTTATATCTTTAGCGGTTTAAGTAAATCGTTACGGTAAATTCTTATCTTATTAAGCGATACGTTTAATCGTTTAACTTTCGTTTAATTAACGGTTATTACGAAAACTAAGTATAGCGTAATATACTTATTATAACTCCTTACTTACTACTTTTTTAATTAATTAAGTTAAAAGGTTATTACGAAATCGAGCTAGCGATCTCTTAAAAGGTTACTCCTAACCGTTAAGTTACCCGATATTACGTAAATTCTAGTACTTAAGCTACTTATTATTCTATTCCTTTCCGGGCTTTTTTTTCTCTTTCTTTTATTATAACGGATAATAAAAGGATAGACCTTTTTCTTACGCTACTTACGCTAAGTAGTTTACGGGAATAAGCTATATTATTCCTCTTTTTCGGAGGAAGTACGAGTTTCTTTAGTTAATTACTTTAGAGGCTATTTACGAGTATTTATTCCGTCGGCGAAGTATACTCGCCGCTCCGGACTTTCGGTACTTTTATTAATAGCCGTACCTAATTCTAATTACTTTATACTCCTTATTAAAGTATTCTTACTTTTCGTAACTTCCGCGGGTACGACTAAAGTAAGTCTTAAACTCGGGAGCCCGTAAGGTATATCCGCTTCTTCGTTTAATTTCTCCTAGGTTTCCGCTTTTAATTACTCTTATATCTCTTATTCGATTAATTCGAATAATTTTATTACTTCTTACGGTTATTCGTCTTTAGACCTAGCCGTTTCGTATTTTAAATTATCGGAATTTATTTCTAGTTCTTTTTCTTTTAGAGGTTATCCCTCTTCCGAGCTAGGACCGGTAGACTAAGTCGTATCTAAATCTTCGTTACCCGAGATAGGCTCGCTACCCCCGAGAGGAATTAACTCGCTACTTAACTCTCGATTAAATAATACGAACGAATCCTATAGGTCTAATACTTCGATAATTAATTAAGTAACGTTATTATTTATACGTATCGAAAAATCTATTCGATTAATTTCTTTTCGTTCGAGTTACTAAGCTTTTAGCTTATTTATCTAGTTATAAAACGTTTCTTCGTTAAAGATTATATCCTTAGTTAGGATTACTTAACTTAGCCTAGGAATCTAAATTTAATATAGGTTATTAATATAATATCCTATTAAATACCCGATATAAGTTCGTAGGTTTACCTTAAATCCTCTCCTATTAAGATTCTAAGTACGCTTTCTTATTAAAGGATACGCGCGATATCCGTATATAAAGATACCGTTTTAATCCGGTCGTAAGTCGTTTATTAATTTCCTTATTATCTCTAAAGTATATTATTTAAAGTATTATTTAAACTAGGTATCTAAGAGCTCGTAAGGTATGCGAAAATTATAAGCTTAGCTAGGGTTAATATTAATTAGATATGCTACGGCTTTAACGGTTTCCGGCTATAGTTTCTTTAGTAACCTTACTTTAATCCTTATCTTAATCGACTTAACGATAATAATTTATCTAGCTTTCTTACCCTTACCGGTTAGCTCCTTAGTATTAACCGGCGGGAGTTCGAGATTAATGCCTTCTTTTATTACTTAGATCTTATATCCGGATATACCTTTTATACTTATTATTATACGCTCGTTATCGTAGCGTATCTTATAAATTAAGAATCGGAATTACTTCCGAACCTATCTTTTAAAGAATCGAAGAGTTCTTATTATTAATAAACCTTACTTACTCTTTAGGGTCTCGACCTATAACATTCTGTTAAATTTATCCCTAATTACTATAAGCTACTTAGATCCGTCGTAACCTTCCGGGTAGTTAAATAAATCCTAATATACCTTTTAAAACGAACGTAACGAACGATGTATTAATAAACGGCGCGAGATTACTTTCTTACTTATCGCTTAATTATAATACTCGTATTTAATTATAGGTATACCGTTAATTTTAACGTTCCGGGCGTTTTTAACGAAGGCTCTAAGCGCCTTAGGATTAAGATATCTTACTAGCTAGTATTAAAGTACCTCGGAGTCTTTTCTCGGTTTAATAATATCTCTCGATTTTCTTTACCGGACGTTTCTTTCCGGGAAATAAGATATTATTACGATCGACGCTACGCTACGTAGAATGTTCGATAGTATTATAAATAATATTACGGATAAGACTTACGAGTAAGAAGAGAATTACTTAAATTCGAAAAAGAGTAGGTTAAAGCGTCGCTTTAGCTTCCTTACTATGGTATTTTTCTCGAGGGTTTTATTCCTTAAAGTATAATTTAAACCGTAAAATTAAATACCTATACTACGAAGTTTCGCTTTAAAGATAATATTAACGTAGAAATCTTTAATAAATACGACGTCCTTAAGCTTTAAATTAAAGGTAGGCTTATTAGATTAATTTAAGATATATTTCTCGATAATCCTCCGACCCGTACTAATAATAGGAAAGCTCGTAATACTAGCTTCGACCGTCTATCCATTTCTAGCGGGAACGAACGACCCCTTTATTAAAAGGTTACGATTATTAATAAGGTAGATTACTTTATAGTTATCGAAGACGGTATTTTCCGATAGTAGGTATCGGATTAAGTCTATAGTAAAGTAGATATTAATTTAGATAGATAGGTATATAATACGTAAGTCGATTATTATTACGTTAATATTAATTAGCTAGGTAATAACGTTATTTCCTCCCCCGTTCCCGGAGCGATTATTAGGTATATTATTTACGGGAACGTCCTATTCCTAACGGTTAATCTAGTTTCGGAACTTAGCGTATTTAAGTAAGTCGTATCTAGCCTTAATTTTTCGTATAATATTAACCGGGATCGGCTTTAGGTTACGTATAGTTTAATTAATAATAGACTTTTATAAGGTTTTATAAGAACGAGTTACTTATAAGTATAATTTACCTCTAGACTTATAAAGGCATTCGTAGCTCGTTACTTTTCTTTAGTTGTTATTATTACTTAATTTCGCTTTTAAAATCGGTCCTTAATAAGTTATTACGAAAATCCTATAACCTAATTTACCTTTCTACTTATTCTCGGTAGCGAAAGCGTTAAATACGATGCCTAATTACTTAAGGATCTTTAGTTATTCGCTGAGTTTATTAGCTTCCGTAAGAACGATTAATACCCGTATAACTTAGTCGATTACGATCTTAGCCTTAATTACTTCGAGGAAATCCTTTGTTTTTATAACGCCTTTAATTTCGTTAATATAATAAGCGCGAACGCGAAGGAAGGCATGTTATTATATAACGTAGAATTACTCGGGGTTATAGGTACCTACCTTTATTCTTTAGAATACCTTACGGTATTCTCGCTTAACGAGCGTCTTAATGACGGCTTCGGTAGGAGTAATTTACTTACGGAGGATCTTTACGAGGTTTTAAATAATCGGGTTAAGGTCTAGGAACTATATCTCTATATTAACTACCTTAAGAAAACCTATAGAAATAAATGCGAGAATCTAGCTATAGAGAACCTTATATTACTTATTAATAACTACGACCTAAGCCTCGATCGTTATTTACTAGGAAACGAGTTTATTATACGCTACCGTTTATTACTCTCGAATTCGTACCTTAAGCCTTAGTAGCTAATTTCTTCGGTCTTCGGTTAGGATCGACGCCTACTCGTAGACGGCTTTCTTATAGTTTTCTTTAAGGAAGTCGTTCTCTTAAGTAATATATTCCTTAAGAATACTTACTACGATTCGAGTAGCGTTAAACTTAACTCCATTTAGATTAACGTCCTTTTAAATATTAAATTAAGTAGCTATCGACTTAAGCGGTAAGAACTAACGTGGTTATTTATCGTAAGCTCGTAAGTAAACGTTAATAGGAATTTTATCTAAGGAGAATTTAAACGTATTAATCGTTATAGCGAAATAAGTAAGCGATTATTTATTACTAAATACGGGAGTAGAGTACCGATATAGAAAGTAAGAAAGGAATATAATCGTAAGATCTAAGAAATAAATAAATATATATTACTTACTTACGTTAGAATAACCTAAGTAATAATAGCTCCTTAGAAGTACTCCGGGCTTATAATTATTACGTAACTAGCGAGAACTAAGCTTAGGTTAATAAGTTATTCGTAAAGGAAGTAATGGAATAAGGGTAAGAAGGTATATAATAACTAACTCGAAAAGAAGGAAAGCTATTAGAGAGTATAGAGCGATCTATAGGTATATATAGTAGTACTTAACTAGCTTAGGTAAGCTAGGTGGTTCCCACTAGGGGTACATGCCTACGTGACATTATAATATATTAAAAAAATAAGGATAGAAAGATTAGTATTTAAATAGTTGTTTATAGTAATAACTTAAAAGAATTAAGAACGTTAATATTAAACGAGGTAACGCTAACGATAACGGAAGCTTTAAGTATTTTTATAAAAGCGGCCGAGATAAAAGCGCTTTAGAAACGACTATACGACGAATTAATATATATTTAGTAGAGAATGAAAATATATTATAACTCTAAGAGAATTAAGAGATTAATTTTAAAGGAGGAAGGTAAGGTTTATTTATTATATAGAAGATAGTACGTAATAAAGAGGATCCTTTAAATAAAAACTAAACAGTTAAGTAATAAGCTCGACTTTAGGAAATTAGGACTACTTACAATTAAGAAGAAGCTTTCGAAATTAGATTACGAATTAAAGCTATGTAAGAACTTAAGAATGTATATAATATTTTATATTAATATATTAGAACCTAGTACTGAAAACGTAAGATTAAAAAGTAACAAAAAATTAGATAAACAAAAATTCGAAGTTAAAAAGATTTTAAACTTACCAAAAGTAAGAAGTTAACTTTAGTACTTAGTTAAATAAAAGGAATACTGTAGTGGTGCGGTGGATTTAGGCCACGTAGCCTTTTGGATGCGTATTTATATAGGTCGCGCACTCATATTCTCATCAGTTAGACTTAGACCTGTAGCCATCGTCAGCCATCACAGGTTACAGTTATTCACTCGTTTCTCGTCATGCATTTTCTCGCTAGCCTCTCTTCTTGCCTTCCTTTTCTTGTCTTTTCCTAGCTGCCGTTTTCAGCTGGCCGATCAACCGATAACAGCTGTTTACAGCTGTGATCTTGGTTGATCGGCACTGGGCCAGTTCTTGGCAGTTAGGTAGCCGTTTTCGTGCCTCCATCAGCGTGCCCACGCTGCTCCTGTTTAATACTTATTAAAAGGAAATATATAAAAGCCAGTTAGCTATTTATCGAATATTTAAAATGAAATTTAACAACTTTTATTAATAAAATTTAAATCTGTTTAAAAGATAACCTAATCGAAATCCGACGATATAGGATTTGAAGCGGAACCTAACTCAGAAGGCCCGGCCTTAGGAGAAATCGTAATAATAACCTTTTCCTCAATTAATAAATTACGCTTAACGAAGGAACGTAAGTTATCGATAATACGGCGACGTTATTTATAAAAACGAATAGCTTTATTACGTAAGGTAGAAATTTAATGCTTTATTTAATTAAGTTCTTCTTTAGTATTATTTCATTCGGCTTCGATACAATTAATTTCTTTAATAACTCGATTAACCTCTTTCATAAAAACCTTTTAACGGTTATAGAAAAGATAAGCAGATAAATACTTTAAATAAGAATCTTAATCCTTAGTAATACAGCAAGATAAGGATAGACGAATATAACAAAAGTAGGGTATTTATAAAGAGATAATGGATATTAAAGTAAATATAAGCCGGTCGCAACGACGCTTACAAAGAACGGATTAATAAAAGAAAAGAACAAGTAATAAGTATATTAATAAGAATAAGGTAAAAAAATGAAAGAAAACAAAACATACCTTCGGATTTTTAGAATAAAAAAAAAGAGGATAATATTAGAAACTACAGTTAACGGGATATTAATTTATAAGAATTATAAAGTATAAAAGGGGAAGGTACGTATATACTATATAGAAAAAAGGTTATTCTACTTCCTATTATATGAACGACGACTTTTAATGGAATTAAAAGTCGCTTAAATGGTAATAACTTTTAATACCCCGACAGGTTACTCAAAAGACGATAATCGCTTTAAGAGCGATTAATTACCTAAAGAACGAGGGTCGCCCGTTATCGAAATAACCGTATGTTATATAAGTAAAGCCTATATAAGAAATAAATTATTTCCTTGAATAATTAATTCTTTCCTAGTTCTTTAATCATTAATTTTAAATATATAATTTATTCTTAATACATACTTTAAACTATAAGATGAGGAAGTATATAAAGTATAGGTTATATAACTATAACCGATTTAATCCTATCTAGAGGATAGTTATAATACGCATAACCCCCTGTTATGCTGATTAATTGCGGGGTTAAACACCCCTATAAATACCCCTGTAAAGAGGTGTCATTTAGAGGAAACTCTATTTTTATTAGCTGAAAGTTCGTATACGCTGTTTTAATTAGTTAAAAGTTTATATGGCCCGCTTAAAAGGGATGTATCTAATAAAACCGTAGCATACGCGTCCATCTATTTACCTACGCGTTTAATCCTATTTCCTACCTATTTTAACCCTATTTAATCGAGGTTAGTTTCTCCCCGTTTAGAAATCGATTGCTAATCCCTTTTCGCAGTTCAATCTAGGTTAGTTTCTCGTTTAATCTAGATTAGTTTCTCGTTTAATCCAGGTTAGTTTCTCCCCGTTTAATCAAGAGTCGATTACTAATCAATCCCTTTTCGCAGTTTAATCAAGCGTCGATTCCTACTTACTCCTTTTTCTCTAGCCTTCGGAGAGGTTCTAGGTTTTCGTAACGTATTTTAATATATTAAGATGAGTACTCTTACTAGCTACTACTACTAATAAGTATAGTACGGTTATAATATAAATGACGTAAAGTTTTAATATATTAGAAAGGTTATTAAAAGTTTCTTTAATACTTTATTTCGTAAAACGTAGACGCTTACGATACGCTTTTACGGTATGAAAGTATACAAGGGTTGGTTGAATTAATGTATAACATATTATTATAATATATTTAATTAAACATATTGAAGTAATATAATATATATTATTTATTATTTTATTTAAAATCTATTTACAGTATATATTAAAATACGTATGTAAATTAAGATAAATGAATAACTTTTTAATAACGACTACTTGCTTTTTATGAAAACGTATAAATTAAAGTGAATATTTTATAAATGTTACCCTATTACTGTTCAAGCACATCGGCATATCTTTAAGCTGTTGGCTCATCTGTCTTTCTTGATTTCAACCCTGGTCTTCGATAAGCCTCATCCACGCCATCACACTGACGCGCCGAGAAAATCATGTGCACAATTCTACCAATATGGTGGCATTTCCCTCAGCGTCTCATGTGGTGCTCCTTGCCGTGCACTTCGCTGCCAAATCCGACGTTGAGAGCTTGACGTCGCTCGCAGCTCAGCATTGCAACGTCCTGCGGCAGGACTTGCTACTTCGAATCCTACTCACCTGCCTGCCCGAGACTCTACCCACCAGCCAATACGTGTCCCTAATCCGACGCATCGAGTCGGGGGCGCTCGAGACAGATGGCGACTCGCACGGTCTCGACTGGTCTTCGGTGCAGGATATCACTGATGACGAGGCCTCGAGAAAGGTTCGCAAGCTGCGCTTATTACCCCTCGCCTGGCCCAACCCTCCGACGGGCGCGACTGAGGACCCTCTGTCCCTATTCCTGATACACCGTGCGTATCGCGTCGACGGAGAGACTGGGTTGCTTGCTCAACTTCCCGACCTCATCGTGCCCTTTCTCGACCACGCACCGTGTGTTCGGACCTGGATGGTCTCGGTTCTCCTTCCTCTCTTCCGTCGGAACCACGTGTACTACCCGCACTGCCCCCATGTACAGGCCCTAGCGGCTTTTGACCGTATGAACGATCAAGCTGCAGTTGATCTGCTGCTGTCACAGACCGGCGCTCGCCAGGAAGACCTGTCGCATGTCGGGAGGGACCTCAGAGGGCTGATAGGCCCGTGGCTTTACAATGAATCGAGATGGAAACGTGGCGGAGAGAAGCGGCTCCCTTCGGGGCACGATCAGGTACCAAGTGGCGAGACGAACTGTCCGGGTTGGGAACGAGTCCTCGAGTGGATCACAACGCAGGCATCCAAGTCCTGGAGAGTAGCAGTCAAGGCCATAGACCAATGGGACGGGCCGGCGGACGTTGATTTAGGCGGTTATGCTTCTATGTGGCTAGAAGACGGAGAACAAGAATATCTCGAGCAAAGATACGCGCGTGCCGCACTGGCTTCGGCATACCTAGTGCCGGAGGCTTCCGTTGAAGCGCTAACCGGTGTCAACAGCATAATCGCAAAGATCATGGCCCTGCTCGATCAAGACCCCTGCCCTACCTTACAAGTTGCCTCGTCTTTGCTTCCCCCCTCTGCTGGCTCGATCGGAGAAGAACTTCTATGTGCTAAGAATGCCACCTACATACGCAACGACCTACTCGCTGAGTCGAATATACTCACTACACCCAATGAGGCATCGACGCGGCTGCTACACACCCTGGCGCTAAGCGCCTTCATCCTAACTAAGGCTGAAGTTCCTTGTACTATTCGAAGAGCGGCCGAACTCGCTTTCCTGCAGGACAAACGAGAGCAAAAATCGGAAGCGGTCAAATTCATCCATTCGGTATGTCATAAGGGGCCAAAAAGCGACGACAAATACTGGATCAGAGCTAGGAATGAGCTTCTATGGCTTCGGGACTGGGGCGCAGAAGAAGCCCTAGGATCTCCGGATGCTCGGGTTCCCGGCGTTTTCGGCCAGCTGCAGAAGGAGTTCCTCGAAACCGAATGCCTCAGAGCGTTTCTCGGTAGTACTCGTAAGGCATATCACTTCCTCCCTGTTAGGACGTCTTGCGCTAATCCGGACAGGCTACTCTCTAGCTAAATCTACATACGAAGACACTTCCGAAAAGCCACTTAACGACGACGTCCTACGAGAAACCATTATCTCCACCGCAATGAATGCCTATGATAATGCGTCTAATCCCCACCGTGGTCGCGGTGGTTTGTTAAAATGTGATGATATGTAAGTCTGCTGATTACTGGAATATTGGGGGCTGCCTCTAAGCGGTGATCAGAATTCATGCCTTCTCCATCACTCTCGGGGAATCCCATCCCGCTTCTAAACGGATAGAAGCCCTCCTGAAAGCAACACACGCACTAAGTGAATACCGCCTTACACTGAAGAAGGGGGAACCGTTTACGCCAGTTGTGCTCCGGGTTCACGCAGATCCCATATCGATTATCGGGAAAGTATTGGAACAGAACCCTAGAAGCTACACCCGAATCCAGGACTTTCTAGAAATCGGTATCAACATGGCTGAGGCCGGTCTGTTAACCCACAGCCAGCCGGATCGGCTGGGACTGGCGACAGGGCAAGCACAGCAGCGGCAAATCGTTAAGAAACGGATCACGGCCATGTGCATAGATGCTGCTCTTCTGGAGGACGACTTCGAGACAGCGTATTCCTTTGTCGTTAATCGACTGGCCACGGCGGGTGAGCTACCCGATATGGTAGCCTGGGACGATGAATATTCTTGGAAAGCCGCCCTGCAGGCTGGCAAATACCGTCATACGTCCCGAACCATCAAGCCTACGCATACCGGCACGGCCAGCGGCAACTTTGTCATCCGACATCTTGAGCAACGTATGGAGTGCTTGGCCACAGCGCTTCGAGTTGCGCCCCCGGTGACCCTTCAAGAGATTTTAAGTGTGTTCCGTAAGTGTGAAGAAGAGCTGAACGCCGCCGTTAGAGCCGAAGCGGTACAAGAGTTGGCATGGGATGATCAAGGCGATCTGCGGGCTGCGCCTGATGCTTTTGACGGCCCGGTATCGGACGGCGCAACAAGAAGCGCAAATACCAGATCCGCACGGCACGTCGAAGAGGCACCTATGTCTCTCTTCGACTTGTCGCGTGCTAGCATGGCCAGGGCGCAACGCAATTTAACAGCGTTGTCGAGCTTGCAGCGAAGCGGAAATGCCAGGTCTAGCGAAGCCCGTGACGAAGCGGACGATGGCTCTAATCCGTCTAGGGTGAGGAAGAGAGATCAGTTAAGAGATGCTGCCGTTGGAACTCTGGCATCGGGTGTTGGTTGGCTAATTGGGGCTCAACCTATTGACAGAGCTGGCGAGAAGGGCTGACATGTACCCAGATGAATTGTACTGTTCATTCTACTTGAGCAGCCCCCGGCAGGGAAGGGGAGGCAGTACTCTATGGGACATAAGCTTACGAGCATATTGCCCAGTCCCATTCCGTTCACGTAGTATATTTTACACACATGGGCAGAGTGCGACAGTCGGACATGGCCTCCAGCTGATGATGCCCCAAAAAGGTATTCGGTATGATCCGGATTCATTTATAAACCCAGGACCTGCGGCCCTTGATATAACACCAACATAACAACACCACCCTCTTGTCGGTTACGCGAACATCTATGCCCACATCCCAAGCTATCTCCCCCGAGTCTCCGGACAAATGTGCTCCGAAAGTTGAATGTAGTCTATATGCGCAGCTTGCAGAAAAGCCAACTGTGCCCAACTGTCTCCAGCACTAGACTTAGAGGTTGAATCTCACCGTTTTGTCATTCTTAGACGCTTTCCCCCCGCCTCGCTCTTCCACTAATTGGCGCAGGTCGATACCCTCACGGCCCAGCTTATCCACAGCAGCAGCGTATTTTTCGGGGGTCGCCTATCGTGTCGTGCGCACGTTAACTGCCATGTTCATCCGCAGGCTGAGGGCCTGAGTGGTGAACGGTTCATAACGAAAGGGCGCGAGTGAAAGAGGAGGGGTCGGGGTTGCCAAGACTTACATTGATCTCGTCCAGGAGAGATTGGAATTCATTATACGAGCTGTCGTCTCTCTTTGCAGCCGAGGGAGAGAGCACAGGCGCTTTTCCAAAGAGCGACTCTTCTCGAGGCTCGTCAACACGCTCTGGCGCCGCCGGCGACGTGACGTTATGCGGCGCCCGTGCCGAGTCCGGTCTTGTAATCCCGGCCCTGTTGGAAGGACGATATTGCGCGCCCAGCGGTAGTGAATATGGTGTCGGGGGGTTTGGCACGGTGTCGTAGTTATACGGCCGCCTGTAGCTGGCCTGGTCCGACGCTATCCTCTTGCCCTCCGCCTGTAGGCTCCTGCTGCCGCGAATTTGACCGAACTCGTCCAGCGTCGGTGGCCTGATGACTTCGGCGACACGACGACGGTCGGGGAGCCGGAAGTCTGCGGTTGCCGGGGAGTCGATGGGGTAGTGGTATTGAGTGACAGGCAGAGGGGCGTCGCCCGTGTCTTCCACGGTCCTCTTCGACTTCAGCCTTCGGGTACCCGGCGGCTCCCGCCCGGCAAGTGACACCTCGAAACCGGAAGGCCCCATCAAAGGCAACGTCGGCGGCACCGGTAGAGGGCCAGCCCTCATCTCCCCCTCGCTTGATCTTGCGGGCAGGCTCGTCAGATCCTGCGAGTAGCCGGAATACAGAGGCGTGTCAAGCTCCCGCCTTTCGGCGCCGTACCGCCTTTCGATAGATAGCTTGGTGACGAAATCCGGTTCCAGCGGCTCCCGCCCCCATTTTTCCTCGTGGATGCCCCTCTGATCCGGATCCCACAGCTCATTATCCGAGAGCTTCTTGGGGCGTAGGACTGAGTCGGTCGTCGGGTATGCTCCTTCCTGCTCGGTCCAGGTCATCCACCCCGTGAGGTTTCGGCTTTTCGGCTGCTCGAAATTGCTCGAGTCTAACCGGGGGGCACCGGTGATGTCAACGGGCAGCCGCCACCGTCGGGGATCATAGCTTTCTGGATCCGGCGCGGCTGGTTCATTTGGGGTCCTGGATGGGATTCTGGCGCCCCCGGATACAGGCCGCGCTCCTAGGCCTGATTTAAGGCCTGGGCGACGGCCATCGGCGATGGGGGCCATGATGTCGTGAGCCCAATCTCGTGAGCCCTGAGCAGGCCGAGCCCGGGACATCATAGCTATTGCTGCATCGATCACAGCCTCCTCTGCGCTGCTGTCTCCACTGCTTTCCTCCAAGCTAACTCTCCTATCCATTCTATCGTCGTTGTCCGTAGGTGGGACGGGACGCACGCGCCTAGCTCTTGACTGATTAATCCAATTCTTGACGGCTCGGGCCGCGGCCTCGTTGGAGCTCAAGCTAGACGTACGTCGCATGTCGAAGACGCGGTGTTTGCGAGGGACGGTGGGGTCGATGCCGGGGACGAGCTTCCCGTCTCTGGTCGCTAGGTTGATCTCCCGGTACTGGTGACCGGCGGCGGCGGCAATGAGTAACTGCACCGAAGTCCGTCTGATGCGGTTCTTGTATGACGCGATCTTCCTATCAAGCGTCTCAGGGTAAGCCTTCGACACCTGCCTGATGGGAGCCCTCAGGATCTTCTCGACTTCGTCCAAGTCTAAATTTTTCTTGGCCTCCTGCTGATCTAGCCCTCTCAACTCTCTCGTGCTGCCGTTCCACCGTTTTCTATACGGCGGGCTCTTTCTCTCCTGGACTAAAAGTCGAGCGTGTTAGGAGGAAATACTGCCACGCGGGGAGAGCACAGGGGGACGATAAGAAAGGGGAGAGAGATAATCGATGTTGGCTGGGGGGGGGGGGGGGGGTTATTAAAACGTACTATCTTTTTCTCTCTGCTGTACCTGCAGGTCGTGGCGGCAGATGGCTAGATAAGTCTGTAGGCGTTTATAGGTATCCCGTAATTTGCGCAGCTCCGACCTCTTGTCAATGGTATTGGGTGGTTCAGGTTGCGCCGTTGACATGTTGGGGAGTAGTGTGTAAAGAACCACGGGATGATTCCTGGAGAAATGAAGGAAGAATCGCGTATGCTAGATAGTTTAATAGTGAAAATGGGTTCGGGAAGCAATAGCAATGATCTGCCACCTTCTAGCGAATTTCCAAAGCAATGCATCTACGAGACACCGCAATTATCAAGCCAGGCCAGGGTGAGGACGGCTTTGTCTCCTGGAATTTCCCATTGCGACCATTGAGTTCGATTGCAGACGTTTCCGTCAACGCAACCCGTTTTTCTCCCCCTTTACCACTCCAACTCACAAAGATTTACTACCTCTCGAAACACGTTTATCTTTGGTTTCTAACACATCTGCTGCAGCTGGCTACGTTATTTCAAACAAAGCCGAGCTGAGGAATGTAGACAGGATCAGGACTTGCTGATTTCAGAATGGCAACCCTCCCTGCTCCTGCCTTCACTTGAACGCCTCAAGCCGTCTTAGCCGTACGCTGCGAATTGATGTCAAACGGAAACGAACAAGATAGGTAAACTTTTCAATCTATACAATGGTTATATTCTCATAACGGCTATATAAGTACTCCGGTACACTACAACATATATACACATAGATAAAGTCATGTCCTCCTACGCTATTATTCGCGATACGATGGCAGGCGAAAGCGTCCGCCTATTACGCAGGTCGACGATGGCGCAAGCTGTGCTCGGATATTCCCAAAGGCACATCGTGGGCTAGTTGGTTCGCACCTTGCTGCGACGAAGGCAACTTATCAAGGGGGCGGCCTGCTCCCGAGATAACCGTAGCAAACCCGTCCCTACTAAGGGCTGAATCTTCGTTAGCACTGTCTCGTGGTTGGGGGAGCCTTCACCTTGATGGTTATGCTTGGTAGCACGACGAGACGGATACCATGCGCGGACCAGTTGACCCTAGGGCCTTGACGGCGGGACGAGTGGAGGCTGGCTTGCTGTTAGGGAGGGCGAAAGCAACAGACGAGGCGAAGTAGGCCAAGGAAATGACCCGGAGCGGAAACAGGTCTCCCGTTTTTTTTACGACTGTCGGGAGCCTCATACATTTAGAACCGTGTCGCGTGGTGTTGAGACGAGAGGGGGTTGCCTGAGAGTAGTGACTTTAAGAAAATTGAGGCCAAGTTCAATGGTATTTACGGAGCAATGGTCGGCTCGATTTTAATGCTGCACCTTTACGGGAATTTGCGATCAATTATGTGTTGCATTCTGCGGGACCACCATTGCAGGGCTGTCTCGAATATCTGCCCGGCAAAATGCTGATGGATGTTGCTCTGTCGTCATGCTCGTCAAGCTCGAAGAGAAACCTCGGAAGTGAAAATAATAGTACAAGCAAGTATCATGCCGCGAAATGGGAAAGGATGGCTTGGTGTCCACGCGGAGGACGGTCATAGCTGATCCAGGGGGACGGGTTGACTGGGTTGGGGAAAAGGTTGTCTTGTCTGTGCCCTCACCCTCAATCGTCGTTGCTAGGCAGACTCCAATATTCTCGCCGAGAATTTTCGCCTCAAGATAGGCGAAATCAACATAGCATCCACCTGCCTGCGTCTGTTGAACCCTGTCTAAAGATCAGAGGTGAGGGAAAAAAAGAAAAGAAGAAGAAAACATGGTACGGTTAGTGCCTTTTCCTTCCCTTTTACCTGCCGTATTAAACTCCGTATGTCGCATCTTTTATGGTATCCGCCGTACTCGCATGTCCGAAGAGGAAAGACACTAGATAACGAGATGCCTGAGTACCGTCACCGAAAGTTCTGCTATGCAGAGGCGAATGCGAGAGTACATCTCGGAAAATGCTCTCAATGCACATAGTGATCGTTTCCTGGGTGACGCATTAGCAGCGGCAGGCCGGATCGTCGAAATGGTCCTTGTCGATGATCAGGGCGCACCTCCGTAGGTCTCACGGGCGTCAGGTCGAGACGCGGTTTCGCCGTAGCCAGAGGGAGCTGGGTCCCGGGTACGAGTAGCATCCCTCTCGGGACGTTCATATCGATCACGCTCGTAACCAGCGGCGCGACGATCCTCTCGAGGTGCTCCTGCATATCGGTCACGATCCTCACGACCACCAGCATAGCGGTCGATTCGGTTGTAACCCTCCTCGCGCTCGCGTCGCTCCTCTCGGCCGTAACCGCGATCATAGTTGCGGTCATAGCCACCGCGCTCTTCACGGCCACTGTAACCGCCTCTGCCATCGCGGTAGTTACGGTCATATCCACGGTCCTCGCGGTATCCACGATCGCCACGATCCTCGTAACGTGGACGGTCGTAGCCTCGGTAGCGGTAAGGATCATCACGTGCACCATAGCCGTAGCCACCTCCACGGCGTCGATCGTCATAGCGGGGACGGCTCTCTTGAGACGATGTGGTTAGATCATAACTGAACAGGGTTGGGATGGGTCGGCTACTAACCTCTCTTCGGGGGGCCAAAGTACTTGCCGGGAGTGGGGGTTCGAGGTCGGGCCCGACGGGCTTTCTCAATACTTAGCGTTCGACCCTCGACATCCTCCCCTTGTAGTCCATCTTTGGCTGCATCGGCTTGCTCGGACGTCACCATCTTGACGAAACCAAAACCACGAGATTCTTTGGTGTGAGGGTCTTTCATGATCTGACACTTCTCAACCTCTCCGTATTTCTCGAAAAGCCGCGTGACCTCGACCTCGGTCAGTCGGGGATGGATTCCAGTCACGAAAAGGTTCGACCCGGGATTGATGGAGCCATCCTCATCCTTGCTGCCGTTCTCATCCTTGGGGCCACTTGAAGTTCATTGTCAAGGTTAGACCCGTTCTCTCGAAAACACGAATGGTGGTGACACAAGCGTGTGGGAGATCCTAAGTGGACATTGATGCTTACCGGTCTTGGTTGGCAGAAGGTGAAGCAGAGCGACGGCGACCACTCTCAATTCCGTCGTCGCGTGATGCTCTGGGAGAAGCGCTGCGCTGATCACGCTCGTAACGGGGGCCATCGTCTGCGAAGCGCGAGTGATCAATACGACTTTCCAATAGCAACGGAATCCACAATAATCAGGTACAGCATAACTTACCATCGAAGCGGTCGCCATTGGCATTCTCGTAGTCCATCGCGGTAGTCGCCATGACAAACGGGGCTTGATCTGACCGATACGCTGCGACGGTGGTGAGTGTTGATTCGCGACGCGATTATCTGCCGAGTAACCGGCGTAGGAAGAAGACGCGTGAGCAACCCTGTCAAGGGACTGCAGCTACAGAGAAAATATCGCGCCGGGAGATGGAGCGGTTGTTGACGAGGATGGAAGATGGAAGAGGATGGGATAAACTTGGGGACGAGATGAGGTTGGATGGCAAGTGGTAGATCGATGGTTCGGTGAGGTTTTTTTTTTCTTGAAAAAAATCCCTAGGTTGGCCAACTGACAAGATAGGAAAGCAAATGAAGGGGATGGTGGTAATGAATCCTACTTACTTCTCCAATACTTGGTACAGGTCAATCGCGTAATTAAGGCGATGGGACTGGTCGCGACGTGGACTATGATGCTGTCAAAAGGAGCGTGCGTATGCCGTGTCGTGCAAAGGAAAGTTGCTAGCGTCGACACACGAGCGCCCTCTTAGGAAGATGAGCTTGCGTGGTGATGTTCTTAAACAAGGCTGGGGGTGAGAAAAAAGAGGATCGGCTTGTTAAAGGAGAGGAGATGAAATGGATGAATGAAAGATGGAGAGGAATCTAATGGGGTGCAGAAAAATATTAAGGGAGGCAAAATTATTCAGCTATCTAACCTAGGGAAACCGCGTACCTAGCACCTGCTTCACTAAGGTAACAATAACGCGTATCAATAGAGCCCCTTTACAGCAATCGCTATCATGCATAGATGAATTCCAGCTATAAACATATTAAGATAATGGCCTTTCGCATCATAATGATATATAGGTAATGTAGAAACTAATATAATGTTAACTTTACAAAAAATAAAAAGTATATTTTAATATATTAATTTATAAAGAAATTTATTAATAGTTTTAATAATTAAGAATTAATTATTTTTACATTAATAGATATTTTAATATATCTTATATTTTATATTTATATGATAAATACATTAAAAAAATAAGATTAGAAATTTTAATTTATAAGTTTAATTAATTTGAAATTATATATAATATTTATATAATAATTTATTAATTAAAAAGTTTAATTCTTATTTATAATTACTAAACTTATAGTATTTATTTATATAAAACGTATACTTATATTATAAATACTACTGTTTATAAAATATAAATACCTAAATGCCTATCTTAAGTACCTATCTTTAGGTGCCTATGTATAGGCATGTAGAGGCATCTCGTAGGTCTTACTACGTTCTACTGCTACTAGCTAACCTCCTAGGTACGTAACACCACAAGCAGAAACAGGTATGGATAGATGCCTACCTTCTCTAAATAGAGATCAAGAGGTAGACAAGACTAACCGTTCAACTAAAATAGCATCTAAACATAGAGACTTCACATGCGATACGTCATGCTGAACTCTGACCTGCCTAGTCCTTCCAAAAATGTTCTTCCTCTCTAGCCCCAAGATGCAACTAGGCCGTCGCTTCGTGCCACATGCTGGCGGGCCGGATCCCCTACCGGCCTCGCCTTAGGTCTCAGGTAGTTACAGATGTAAGCACCACCGCATAATTGTCAGGCTGGCTTGGGGGGTTGGGAGGACAACACCCTCGTCTCTCTAAGTTGTTATCATAGTTCATCTGTTTCAACTTGGTTTCCATCCACGTCTGCCCTCAAAGCTTGCTCGATATCGATTTTGACAGGGTCCATTTCGTCCAGGAACCTCAAACCCTCCGTAGCTTTACCCCCACAGGCTCTCTCCAGGGCAAGAAAGGCGAAATGACCTCCCACCACCGGACGGGCCATAAAATTCGGACCAGGGAATCCTCCATCGCCTTCCGTCTCATAAAGGTCCGTCAATGGTCGATCTATGGATACACACAAGGTCTCTGTTAGACGCGATTTTCCGAAGAGAAACGAAATTAATAGATGGGGGAAGGTCGAAATACCAGTCACTGTCTCATTAACCCACGTCGCAACATGCCGCAATATCTCTGTTCGCACCTTCTTGCTCGCCACAGCAGCCGCGAAGAACTCCCAGTCGCTCTTTGTATATAAGTGTCGGCTGTCTAGGGGTAAGCCGTATCTCTGAAGCACTGAATGATACCAGTCACTCTGTTTCTTGTAGATATCATCAGGGATGAAGGTCAGCTTCGGATTGCTCTTGGCGCTGCTGACTATCGTCTGCTGGATCCCCGAGTCTCGGGATCTACCCGACCCCAGCGACCAGGATCCATTCGCAGGCAGGTGGAAGCAGAGTAGTGCGTCGGCGAAGATGTTATAAAGTGTTGTCCATGAACCATACCAGGTATATGCCAATTTCGCGTGCGTCTTGTCTCTCGACAGACCGAAATCCTGCCATTTTTCCACGTATTCGTCAGCAATATCGCTGTACTGCCGGGACTCGGCTTCCTTGCCAGCAACGCTAGCGATCTCGCTCATAGCCTTGATACCGATGATTCCTTTGAGCGCTAGGTTGGTCTGGTTGGCCAGCCAGCCAGCAAAGTCATCAGTAGACAGTTGATTAGCAGGGATGAGTGATTCCCGGACGAGATAACCAGTCCATTTCTCCCATAACTTGTACGAGCGGCGAACCCATTTCTCTGCAGCCTTTTCGCCTGATGTTCCCATCTCTTCCCATGTACGATCCATCCCGTATGCATCGACTAGATGTGTTTTCCGTGTAGATTCTAAACTCGGGGGTAAGGCTACTTGAGATTTTGTCCTAGCAAACGCGGGCTGCGTATTATCCTTCAACGCATTTACGATCGCTAGACCCATGATGAGCATATTGCCGCACTCCTCGACGGGCATGTATTCGTCGTTTCCGTCGGGATGTCCAGTAGCGTTCGGGAAGTGTGTCCCAAGATCGTGCATGCTGTAATCGTTGGGGTATTGGCCGCTCAGTTGATGTTCTAGTAGAGGTTCCAAGAGATATGCTAGCCATTGTGGGTTGGTATACAGGAAAAACGGGAACGACGGGAAGATAACGTCAACAGTCTGGAAATTTCCATTTGAAGAGATCTCCTTGAGAAATATGATTGGGCCGCCTGGGGTTCCGGAGAATTGGGTGGCTCCAAGTACCTGTCGAGCCGACAATGCGGCGATGTCCTGGTAATCCTGAGAACCCGAAGCATACGCGTCTCGAGCAAGCTGTGCCGAATAATTACTGGCTAGATATGCAGCTGTATCGTAGTCGTCAAAATGGTACTGCAACATCCCTTGGGCGGTTTGGAAATAGGACGCCCAAAGGGGTCGCATCCAAGTCAAGCCCCTGGCAGAGGCGAACTGGACGACAGGATCCTGCGTGAGGGCAAAACTGAAAACGATACTCTTCTGGGAGGCGGGATGCGACGAGTTATTACCTCCACCGAGCTTGAAAGTTTTAGAAAAGGCGAAGATGGGTTCGTCTTCGAAAATACCACGATAGGTATCATCCACCTGATTCTTGAGCGACCCGTGCTCAGCAAAATGACGGCGGATGGAGCTTGCCTCTCCGGACTGATGTTCCGCATCAGCCGGGGCAGAGATATGTACAGTACCCCATTCGGCATGATCGAAGAACTCGGTCAGGAGTTCTTCCTGGTGCCGTGTGATACTCCAAGTTTTGATCGGGGTTCTCGAGTGCTCGTTCTTAGCAGTGTGGGCCAGTTTCCACACAATCTTATTGTCTCGGTTGCCACTAATCCACTCTCCATTTACATCCATGTAGAGACTGACATCAGTCGAGCCCTCGACGACGCAAGTAAGGTACCCTGCCGGCAGAGATTGCCTCAACGTTGAGGTGGGGGTGATGGGGGATAGGAACGAAAGAGTGATCTTTACGTCAGAGCCTTGGAGGGTGTATGTGAGGTTCGTGGTGGAAGCGTCGAAGGTGGCGCCGTCATATTGCGGGAAGGAAACCTGGTAGCTGGACAGAAGTCAGACCAGGACGAGGTTTCAAGGCTAGGGGCGGGCAACATCATCGACTGACCTTGGCGAGTGCGGGAGAAAATCATGTGAGCGACCCAACAGAGGGTATACCGTCCTAGCCTCAGGCACCACGGCCATGATGGCAAAGCCGACGGTACTGCCGGTGTAAAACATTGGCCAGTTTTCCCAGGGAGCATCGCGGGCACGCGCGAGCCAGATGGATAAGTATGGATTTCGCACGATTAACGGCAGCACGGGAGGCGTCAAGGTCGAGGCATCGACAGCGGCTAGAGCCAGCGCCGCGAGGGCGGACCAGAGACTGAGCCTCATGGCGGGAGGAGGAGCGGCGAAGTATCTGCTGCCAACAAGAGGCCTGGCCGAGCAAGCAATGGCTTTACGGCAGTGGGCACAGCATCGAAGTGGTGGGGATGCTGCTGCTAACGGACTCTAGGGACGAAAGACAGGCTATTCCCAAGGTGTATAGTGCCCAGCGCGCGAAATCAAATGGACATGGAACGGAGGCTGGGAGGAGGATCTACTCGTAAGGAGAGAGAGGTCGATAGTCAACAAACAAGGTGAGCGGAAAGAGGGCGGAGAGAGGAGAACAAGGCAGCTATGATCGACGTCGGCGCGCAGGGAAGTTACCTGAGGCACACGTTTAGGTAGCTACGTACCCTACCTGCCTCTTACCTGCGGGTTACCTTGGGGCTTACCTTACCTAGGTAGGTACCTCCTAGGTACTATACGGGGAGGGGGGGGTCTATGGATAGTATGTCAGCAATAGAGTCGGGGTACGGATACGGTAACTAAATCTAGTAAGGATTACCTCAACTAGTTATTCTTTCGAAAGAGCTAAAAGAATTACAGCAAGGATCGCGGTACCGACCTTATTACCTTCCCTTCTTATAATTTCAGGATGGTTTTTATGACTGCGTAGGAACTAATATCCAGACGGATATAATGTCTATATATTCCATAGGTACCTACCTACCTACCTACCTTCCTACCTACCTAGACCACCTACCTACCTAGACCACCTACCTACCTAGACCTGTTGTCTTCATCTTTTTTCTACAAACACCATGATTTACTACCTATCTGCGAACCTATCTTCGAACCTATCTGCGAACCTATCTGCGAACCTGTGAGAGCCAGTTCGCGCGTAGAATCTATCTATCTTCGAACCTATCTACGAACCTATCTGCGAACCTATCTACGAACCTATCTACGAACCTATCTACGAACCTATCTGCGAACCTATCTACGAACCTATCTGCGAACCTATCTACGAACCTATCTGCGAACCTGTGGGAGCTAGTTCGCGCGTGGAATCTATCTATCTATCTTCGAACCTATCTTTGAACCTGTAGGAGCTAGTTCAGGCGTGTGGAATCTATCTATCTTCGAACCTATAGGAGCCAGTTCACGCGTAGAATCTATCTATCTATCTTCGAACCTATCTTCGAACCTGTGAGAGCTAGTTCAGGCGTATGAAATCTATCTATCTTCGAACCTGTAGGAGCCAGTTCGCGCGTGGAATCTATCTATCTATCTTCGAACCTATCTACGAACCTATCTGCGAACCTGTGGGAGCCAGTTCGCGCGCGTGGAATCTATCTACCTATCTTCGAACCTATGGAAGAGAGGTAGGAGGTAGGTAACAGACGTAAAAGATACAAAGGTACAAAGGTACGTACTTAGTAACCTAGAGGTAACCGGGTAATCCTATGAAATGTACCTTTTTTTAAAATAAAGACATTATATCCGGATGGTAACTATGTCGGGAAATGGTAATAATATTAGCCTAGAGTTTAACTTACTCTTATTACGAGGTAGATACTACGTCTAGTTATAGAAAGGGTTACTAACATAGTATTAATAGACCCCCCCCTCCCTGTATGGTAGGTAGGTACCTACTAGGTAGGTAGGTACCTGAGGTACCTGAGGTACTTACTTCCTCTAAGCACCCCGATCAGCGGGTGTGCCTTCCCTCCAAGCCGGACCTGAGGACCCCGGGATCGGGGTCAACCAAGATGCGCCTTCCGACGTAACCCACGCCCCAGGGCCGCCTGTCTTGGGTGCCTAAAGCAAGTACCTGGGGAGCTCGCAGGAGGCACTGCGGATGGGAGTAGACTCATAAGCGTGGGTGCCTGGTAGCGGACCCTCCCCCGCAGAGACCGCGCTCGCACCTGATGCAAGAGCGGATACCCGCTACCTACCTGTAGGTACCTGATGTAACCTCCGACCTCCTCTGTAGCCACCAAGATCTAAGTGCGTAGGAAATAGGCAGGCAGGTACCTCTACGTACATAAGTGCCGTGAGTGAGTACCCACTGCAGGATGGGGCATTGGAGCAGAGGCTGGGACAGCCGATGCAGGTAAGTGTACATTAGGTACCTATCTTAACCCTCAAATTAAGAGGTACCGAAGACTCCGGTAGCTGCGAGAGAACGGCTACAAGGACATTAAGTTCTAACCTAAATCTATATATAGATACCTACTTACAGTACCTAGGTACCTACGATAGTACAGATATTATAATTTGAAATTTTAATATAGTAATAAGTAATTAAAAGTTACTAAATAATATTTTTTATAATATTTTTATATATACTTAATATATATACTTAATAGTTTTTATTTTATTTAGAATAGTTATAATTATTAGAAACTATAGTTAGAGAGAGTATTAATAAGTACGGGTTAGAAGACGTAAAAAGAACAGAAGTAGAAATATTGCGAGAATAAGATTATTCTAGTGTTTCTTATATAAGCGACGATAAGAAAAGCTAAAATAATCGCTTACAGGCAATGTTAAAAAAAGAAAAAACAACCGTCTACGGTCGGTACTAAAGAAAGAAGATATCGACCACTTATTAAAAAGATATAATAGGCATAGCTTATTATGAGACCCTAGCTAGTGCCAAGGCATAGTACGTAGTTAGCCCAGTACCTACGGAGGATAAAGCTCGTTATTATAAGTACAGTCTATAGAACGTACCTTCCTTTTCTCCTTCTTCTCCTCGTTTAGCTTTAATTTATTAATATACGGCTTTTATCTAACGAATAGCTCGTAAAACCGTAATAAAAAGCTAAACTAACCTTCTTTAGCATTTTACGGATTAATATTAAAGCGAGCGGAATTAGTAATAGGAACGGTAATATAGTACTTAATGTAGTAGTACGGTAAGATATACCCTTTTGATATATTACGTAATACTTTACGATAGGCCTTATACATATATAGAGTAACCATAGCTCCCATAAGTATAGGCTATATTATATTTATCATTTAGTTTATTACTTAATTATATTATTATCTTTATAATTTTTATCTTAAGTAATGATTTGTTTTTATTATTAGATTCGTCGTTCTCTGATTAGAATATCTATTTTAGTTATAAGCGTTTAAGTCGCTTCGTCGTATTACTATAGTCGAATAAGTAACTTTTACGCTTAGTTCCTTTTCTCCCCTTATCTCCTATACCTTCGGGCTAGCGATTACAACATTTCTATAACCAAAGGATATACTTAAGATACGATAACTACATTAGATTCCTCGTTTCTCGATTAATATAGTAATGTTAATTTTATTTATCTTAGACTATCGTACGCACTATAGTCTTCGATAGAGTATACTTTTCAGTAAGCCTATCCGGGACTCTAGTATCGCGTACGCTCTACTCCTTCTTAATACCGACGTCGTTAAAGAAGGACTCGTATTTAATAGAAATTTAATTATGAAAAATTCGTATAACGACTCAGAAAAAAGCAGTAATTAAGTTCGTCGCGTTTAATAATAAAATCGTTATACGTAAAAGGTTAATAGGAGTAACGAACGTACTTAGGTTACGGTTCGTTTCTGTTAACGTTACTTAGTCGTACTTAAAGAAAAGGTCAACGACTATTAAGGAGGAGCAGAGCGTACGCGATGCTAGAGTCCCGGATAGGTTTACTCGAAGGTATATTCTATCAAAGACTATAATACGTACAATAATCTAAGATAAATAAAACTAATACCGCTATACTAATCGAAAGATAAGAAATCTAATGTAGTTATTATATCTTAACTATATCCCTTAGTCGTAGAGATATAGTAGTCGCTAGCTCGAAGGCATAAGAAATAAGGAAAGAAAAGGAGTAAAATGTAAAAAGTTACTTATTCGGCTATAGCGGTACGACGAAGTAATTTAAGCGTCTATAATTAAAATAGATATACTAATCAGAGGACGATAAATCTAACAATAAAAACGAATCTTTAATTAAGGTAAAAATAATAAAGATAGTAATCTAGCTAGGTAGTAAATTCGATAATAAGTATAGCATGGCCTATACTTACGGGAGCTATAGTTACTCTATATAAGTATAAGGCCTATCGTAACATATTACGTAATATATTAAGAAGATATATCTTACCGTATTACTATAGCCTTCTTAGTTTAATTATACTATAAGAAATAATTAAACTAAAAAGGATAACACGGTATATTCTAATTAATATCTTTCTTTAAAAATTATTACAAAACTTTATTCTACTAGTTATTATTTAATTACTAAGGCCGAGCGTTTAGTTTATAGTCTAATATAATAAGGAGGCCCTTTTATTACTTTACGATTAGCTTAGCCTAGTTTATCCTTACTGATTTAGCCCGATCGGTGTATTCTTTCTCTATCTTAGTTACTTGCTTCTTAATCTCGGCTTATCCCTCTTAATTAAGGGAATAATAAAGGAGCAGGCGCGTCCCGAGGGTTAATTAGGTATCTCCTCTCTACCTATACGGTAGAGAGGTCTCCCTAGACTAGAAAGCTCTAATCCTTACTATAGTAGTGCGGTGGATCTAGGCCACGTAGCCTTTTCGATATATATTTATATGGGTCGCGTACTTATATTTTCATTAGTTAGACTTAGACCTATAGATATCATAGCCTATAGCTATTTATTCGTTTCTTACCATGCCTTTCTAGCTATCCTCGTTGCCTTTTTTTAGTTCCCTTTCCTAGCTGCCGTTTTTAGCTAGCCGATTAACTAATTATAGCTATTTATAGCTATAATCTTAGTTAATCGGTACTGGGCTAGTTATTAGTAGTTAGGTAGCCGTTTTCGTGCCTCCATTATAGCGTGCCTACGCTACTCCTGTTTAGTAGCGACTACCTAGTAGCTCGTCCTTACCTTAGCCTTAGGAGCGACCTTTTAATCGACCGTTTTATAGTTAATAGGTTTAGGATACGACGATTAGGAGATTCCCTATTTTTCAATTAATTAGGAGCTATTTTCGTAGCTTTTGGATTAAGCCTTTTTTAGGTTAAGATTAACGGGAGGGCAGATAATTATAGCGACCATCTAAATAACCTACGCCCTCCCATTAGCTTTTGATTAGTTTATCTAAAAGCTCGTTCGCCGATTAACAGGAATCCCTATTCTCGTTTCTTAATTATTTCTTTTAAAGGAGCTATGCCTATTTTTACCCGGTTTCGCCTTCGTTTTTTACTAATACCTAGATGGTAGTTTTTCGCCTTTAGTTAATCTAATTAAGTTACCGCTACTACCCCTTTTTTATAACACGCATTTAAACGCATCCGTTCTTTACCGATCTATTTTAACCGCAAGAGGCTTGCTATTTTAATTGCCTTTATTTTATCCCTGCTAGCTAGTTACGGTACCTAGGGAGGTTTCTCCTTAACCGATAGGTGCTACGATGCCCTTAATTACCATAAGAAGATACCGATATACCTTATACCTACGAACCTAATCGGGGAACCTACCGATTAACGCGATAGACCTATAAACGATACCGCGATATATAAATTAAATAGGATATTAAATAAAAAAGCCTAGAAAAAACAGTCATAAGTTATAGTTAGAAATAGTTAGGATTACCTAGAGACCCCTCTTATCGCCCTTACCGATATATAGTTAGTAGGAAGAGCCTAGAGAGCCCCTAGAACTACGTATAGGGAAGGGATCGAGGGTTAAGGAAAGCCCGGTAGATACTACTAGACGAATATAGGAACGGTTAAACGAATTATAATCGGGTATGAATAAGATATATGTTACGTAGCTAGCGAGAGCTAAGCTTATGTTAATAGGTTGTTCGTAAAGAGAGTAATGGAATGAGGGTAAGAAGGTATATATTAACTAACTAGAAAAGAAGGAAAACTACTAGAGAGTATGGAGCGATCTATAGGTATATATAGTAGTACTTAGCTAGCTTAGGTAAGCTAGGTAGTTCCTACTAGGGGTATATATTTACGTAATATATCCCTTAGTTAAGCTTACGATAATAAGGTTAATTATAGTCCTTTACTTACGATAATAACCCAAGGGGTTATTCCTTAGTCTCGCTATGCCTCGTTAAGGTTAATCGATTATTAGGTACCTTATCTTAGGCTCCCTTATATTCCCTTATCCGTATATACTTCGGTTTATTACTAGTGGTATTTTCTCTTAAGTTATATACTTTTCGTATCCCTTACTTAATACTCTATAGTTTATTATAAATAAAAATAATTACTCGTATAATTATTCGTATAATTACTCGCTTTCGATTAAGCGGTAGTTAGCTATATAGGTAATATAGTAATAGTAATAATAGTACCTCTAGTATTAATACTAAGATTTAATTTCTTTTATTATTATTACGCGCGCTCGCGCGCGTTACTTATGCTAATCGATTCTGCCGTTTCTTTTACGAAGGCGGTTAAATATAAATATATCTAGGATTTCTCGCTCTCGAATTAAGTATATCTCTTTCTCTTCCTTTCTTCCCTAGGTTATTTATTATAAGTATATACTCCTAACTATAATTAAGTAATTTTATTAATTACGCGATCGTAAGCTAATATAATTAATAGAGCTTTATTAATTTATTATCGTAAGGTAAGTCCGCTTCCTTTATAGTTTACGTAAAGCGTAGCTCGCGTATTATACGAATCGTAATATACTTTTATTAAGCGACCGTAGGATAGTAGCTTAGCTTATTACGATAAGGGTTATTATTTACGATTAATATATTACTCTTAATATTAAAGTATTCTAGGATAATAAAACGACCGTTAATTATTTTATATTAATAAGTAAAAGATTATTCGAGATAATCCGTTTATTACTTATTCGTTATTTATCGGTAGTAATATAGTACCGTAATTAACGATCTTTTAATATATCTAATACTTAAGAGCTTCGTAAGATAATACTAGCGCTTTAAGGTACCGTAGCTTCGCTAGAGTAAAGGATACTCGGCCTTTCCGCCGCGAGCTCCTAGCCTATTTCCCGTATTCGTACGGGGGATAGCGTTAAAGCTTCGGCCGGTAGCTTTACTCGTTACGGAGGAATACCTTCTACTCCCGGGTCCGGGGCCTTAGTTATCGCTTAGCCCTTTAAGGATCCCTTTATCGACGAAGGCGATATCGATATAATCGTATCTAGCGCCTTAATATAACGTATCTAGGCCTTAGTTATTCGCGTTCCTTAGGATATCGTATCCCGAGCTATTAAGGTTTCTACCGACGAATCCTTTAAAGAGAAATCTTCCGAGGAAGACTTCCCTTTCTTATACGAGGAAGTAATCGAGAAAAGCGACCGTCCGGTTATATTAATTATTCGTAAGGTTCCTTCGCGTAAAACCCGAGCCTAAATTCGCGTATATTAAATTACGTTTTTTAATAATATCGCCGTTATTCGTATAACTTAAGCGGCCGTTATTATTATTATTCCGATTCGTAGTAATATCGTAAAACGAGAACGAGGATAAGGATAAAGCCGTAGCGCTTCCTCGGCTTTCGGAGCTATTACCGCTTCCGTTACTCCCTTTAACCCGGTCGTTCTAGCGGTTTCGTTTAATACCTCCGTCGCGCCGGCCGTTTCCGCTTTTACTACCGTCGCTTTAGGAACTACCTCGATTATTCGTAATCGAAAATACGGAGTTCGTCGTATAGTTCCTTACCTAAGCTATATACGTAATACGGCTTAAAATAAGTTTATTAAAAAGTACTTCGATTTTTTCTAAAATACCGGCCGTTATTACCGCTACTTATCCGGTTACGCTTACGTATTTTTATAGGTATTCTTATCCCCGTACGTCGAAATCTAAAGTTAATATTATATAAGGCCGACGCTTTAATCCTATCGGCTATTTATTTTATCGTCGCCCGTATCGAGGATTTTATCGATATATAAGCCTTATTTCGCGTTATTTAATACTCGTTAACGTTATTTATAAGCCCTTAAATTCGTTACGATAATAAAAGAATTCTTAATCCTTTATTAAAATAAGGAGTAAATACCCGCGGTTCCCGAAACCGTAAAATCGCGACGAAGTATAGCTAACTCCGGTTAGTTTACCTAGTTAGGCGTAAGTCCTTCGGTTACCGGATTATCGACCGCTCTTACCGTATCCGCTCCTAGCTTTATACTTATTAGCTCTTTTATTACTTTAGCTAGCGTAAGTAACGCCTCCGCCGGTTTATCGATCGTAATATCTAACGTAGCCTCGCTTATTATCGCTCCCGAATAAGAGTTAAATATAGAAATAAAAGACGTTAGAAGAGAAAAAGAAGGAAAGGAAACTTCCGAGAACGAAGAATAATCTTCTAAGGAAGTAATATCTAAGATCGCTCGCGTTTACGCGCCTATTTCTTTCGAGTAATACTTATACGAAGTATTATATCGATAAGCCGACCGCTTATACGAGGAGATTATCGAATATTAAAACGAACCCGCCGGTACTCGTATCTCCCGTTAATCCGGCCTTACTTATTATTCCCGTAGTTAAGTTCTTTATCTTAAAATAGCCTTCCTATATTAGGATCTATAAGTAATATAAGTTCGGTATTTAACGGTAAGAAGAGCTATTTTTATATAGCGGTAGTACTTTATATCTATATATTAGCTAGTTAAGGAAAGAATTTACGTATCGTTAGTACTTACGGTAACTCTTTAAGTATTATTATAATTATTTCTTCGCGAGCGTTTTATAGGTTAAGTAGTACTTTAAAGTACTTAAACGACTAACGTAATAAAGCTTTCGTAAGTCCGTTTACTAGTATTTAGTTAATAAGGAGGTAAATTACTTTAAAGGTACCCTTTTAATACTCTTAGCGTAGCTATATATTCTATATATCTATATAGCGTAGCTTAGTATTAATCCTTTTTTTCTTTCCTATTATTAGTTTTATCGTTTACTAGTTATCGTTATATATCTTCTAAGGTTTTCCTAGCTCTAGGGTAATATCCCTAAAGAAACGTTTAAGAACTATCGTTTCCTTAGTTATATACTTTAGTACGAGTAATTTAGCTTTAATCGTCGATATCGATACTATATCTTAGCGAGCGGCTCTTTATATAATCGGACCTTTAAATAGAAATATTACGTATTCCTAAGACGACTTTCTTAACTTAGAATCGTTTATAAACGAAGCGTTACTATTAATTAAGAGTACCTAAGCGTTATTATTCTTACCCTTATACCTTATGCTAAGAAAGCGAGTAGTATATAGGTATTTAATCGTTTAATTAATCGCTTTAAAGTATTAAAGTCTTAGATTAGTTAGGAAATAAGATAGTTAGGACGTTACGAAAGCGACGTTTAAGCGTATTATAATTACGCTATAAAGTAGTAACCCTACTTTCTCCTAGTATTCCTTAACTTATTATTTCGAAGTAACGCCTATATACTTTACTAGCTCGGTAATTAGTAGTAGTATTATCGGAAATTAATTATTATCCGCTAGTTTAAAGCGTTTAGTAATCTTTTCGATATAAGCGTCGTATATTAAGGTTATAGTTCGTATTTTACGATTACGTATTACCTTAATCCCTAAATACTACTTTACCGGTTTAAGTTCTTTCGTTTCATAAGTATCCTTTAACCCTTAAGCTACCTTTTATACCATCGCTTTTAAGCTTTTATAGTTTATAACTAATATATCGTTTACGTATATTAATACGAAAACTTCTCGTCCTTCTATATAGAATAAGTACGGCTTCTCTAGAGAGCTCTAGAGTCCTAGACGGTTAAGGATACTCTCGATCTCCTTAAACTAAAATAGGGATAAATCTCTAAACCCGTATACTACTTTTATAGCGAAGGCGTATTTTCCCTCTTCCTTAAACCCGTTTAATAACTCTATAGGTATAAGGTCGCTTTCCGGTCTTACTACGTTAAGGAACGCGTTTTTAATGTCATATTAATTAACTTCGAGGTCGAATTAAGCTACGATAGCTATTATTATACGGAACGATTTCGCTACTAACGTAGTTACGTAAGTACTCTCGAGTAACTCTTTAGGCTATAAATCTCCTCGCGTTATTAAGCGCGACTTATAGGTAATAAGAAAATTATCTTCGTCGAATTTATAATCGAAGACTTATATTAATAAAATTAGCTTTATTCTTATCCGTTCGCGATTAATAATACGCTATACTCTAGTACGTAGGAAGGCCTTAATTTTAGATTTAACGTTCTCTTTAAATCGCTCTCTTAATAAATACTTATCTAGGTCCTTTTATATCTTTAGCGGTTTAAGTAAATCGTCGCGGTAAATTCTTATTTTATTAAGCGATACGCTTAATCGCTCGGCCTTCGTTTAATTAACGGCTACTACGAAAACTAAATATAACGTAATATACTTATCGTAGCTTTTTACTTACTATCCTTTTAATTAATTAAGCTAAAAGGTTATTACGAAGTCGAGCTAGCGATCTCTTAGGAGGTTATTCCTAGTCGTTAGGTTACCCGATATTACGTAAACTCTAATACTTAAACTACTTATTACTCTATCCCTTTCCGGGCTTTCTCCTCTCTTCCTTTTACTATAACGGATAATAAAAGGATAGACCTTTTTCTTACGCTACTTACGCTAAGTAATTTATAGGGATAAGCTATATTACTCTTCTTTTCCGGAGGAAGCATGCGTTTTTCTAGTTAATTACTCTAGAGGTTATTCCCGAGTATTTATTCCGTCGGCGAAGTATATTCGCCGCTCCGGACTTTCGGTACTTTTATTAATAGCCGTACTTAACTTTAGTTACTTTATACTCCTTATCGGAATACTCTTACTTCCCGTAGCTTCCGCGGGTACGATTAAAGTAAGTCTTAAACTCGGAAGCCCGTAAGATATATCCGCCTTTTCGTTTAATTTCTCCTAGGTTTCCGCTTCGAGTTATTCTTATATCTCTTATTCGATTAATTCGAGTAATTCTATTAGCTTTTACGGTTACTCGTCTTTAGACCTAGCCGTTTCGTATTTTAAATTATCGGAATCTATCTCTAGTTCTTCTTCTAAAGACTACCCCTTTCCCGAGCTAGGACCGGTAGACTAAGTCGTATCTAAATCCTCGTTACCCGAGGTAGGCTCGTTACCCCCGAGGGGAATTAACTCGTTACTTAGCTCTCGATTAAATAATATAAGCGAATCCTATAAGTCTAGTACTTCGATAATTAATTAAGTAACGTTATTACTTATACGTATCGAAAGAATTATTCGATTAATTTCTTTCCGTTCGAATTACTAAGCTTTTAGCTTATCTATTTAACTATAAAACGTTTCTTCGTTAAAGACTATATCCTTAGTTAGGATTACTCTACCTAGCCTAGGAACCTAAATTCGGTATAGGTTATTAGTATAATATCCTACTAAATATCCAATATAAGCTCGTAGGTTTACCTTAAACCCTCTCTTATTAAGATCCTAGGTACGTTCTTTTATTAAGGGATACGCGCGATATCCGTATATATAAATACCGTTCTAGTCCGGTCGTAGGTCGCTCGTTAGCTTTTTTATTACCTCTAGAATATACCATCTAAAGTATTACTTAAACTAGGTATTTAAAAGCTCGTAAAATATACGAAGATTATAAGCTTAGCTAGGATTAATGTTAATTAAATATGCCGCGGCTTTAACGGTTTCCGGCTATAGTTTCTTTAGTAGCCCTACTTTAATCCTTATCTTAATCGATTTAACGATAATGATTTATCTAGCTCTCTTACCCTTACCGGTTAACTCCTTAGTATTACCCGGCGGGAGTTCGAGATTAATGCCTTCTTTTATTACCTAGATCTTATATCCGGATATACCTTTAATACTTATTATTAAGCGTTCGTTATCGTAACGTATCTTATAGATTAAGAGTCGGAATTACTTCCGAACTTATCTTTTAAAGAGTCGAAGAGTTTTTATTATTAATAAACCTTACTTACTCTTTAAGGTCTTAACCTATAATATTCCGCTAAATTTATCTCTAATTACGATAAATTACTTAAATCCGTCGTAACCTTCCGGGTAGTTAAATAAATTCTAATATACCTTCTAAAAAGAACGTAGCAAGCGATGTATTAATAAACGACGCGAGATTATTCTCTTACCTATCGCTTAACTATAATACTCGTATTTAATTATAGGTATACCGTTAATCTTAACGTTCCGGGCGTTTTTAACGAAGGCTCTAAGCGCCTTAGGACTAAGATATCCTACTCGCTAGTACTAAAGTACCTCGGAATCTTTTCTCGGTTTAATAGTATCTCTCGATCTTCTCTACCGGACGTTTCTCTCCGGGAAATAAGGTATTATTACGATCGACGCTACGCTACGTAGAATATTCGATAGTATTATAGATGGTATTACGGATAGGACTTACGAATAAGAAGAGAATTACTTAAATTCGAAAAAGACTAGGTTAAAGCGTCGCTTTAGCTTCCTTACTATAGTACTTTTTTCGAGGGTTTTATTCCTTAAAGTATAATTTAAACCGTAAAATTAAATACCTATATTACGAAGTTTTACTTTAAAGATAATATTAACGTAAAAATCTTTAATAAATACGACGTTCTTAAGCTTTAGATTAAAGGTAGGCTTACCGGATTAATATAAGATATATTTTTCGATAATCCTACGACCCGTACTAATAATAAGAAAGCTCGTAATATTAACTTCGACCGTCTATCCGTCTCTAGCGGGAACGAATAACTCCTTTACTAAAAGATTACGATTATTAATAAGGTAGATTATTCTATAGTTATCGAAGACGGTACTTTCCGATAATAAGTATCGGATTAGGTTTATAATAAAGTAGATCTTAGTTTAGGTAAATAAGTATATAATGCGTAGGTCGATTATTATTACGCTAATATTAATTAGTTAGGTAATAGCGTTATTTCCTTCCTCGTTCCTAGAGCGATTATTAGGTATATTATTTACGGGAACGTCCTACCCCTAGCGGTTAATCTAGTTTCGGAGCTTAGCGTATTTAAATAAATCGTATCTAGCCTTAATTTTTCGTATGATATTAACCGGGATCGGCTTTAGGTTACGTATAATCTAACTAATAACGGACTTCTATAAGATTCCATAAGAACGAGCTACCCATAAGTATGGTTTACCTTTAAACTTATAAGGATATTCGTAGCTCGTTAGTTTTCCTTAGGTATTATTATTAGCTAATTTCGCTCCTAGAGTTAATCCTTAGTAGGTTATTACGAAAATTTTATAACCTAATTTACCTTTTTACTTATTCTCGGTAGCGAGAGCGTTAAATACGATACCTAGTTACTTAAGGGTTTTTAATTACTCGCCGAGTCTATTAACTTTAATAAAAGCGATTAATACCCGTATAATTTAATCGATTACGATTTTAGCCTTAATTACTTCGAGGAAATCCTTTACTCCTATAACGCCTTTAATCTCGTTAATATAATAAGCGCGAGCGTAAAGGAAGGCGTATTATTATATAACGTAGAATTACTCGGGATTATAAGTACCTACCTTTATTCTTTAGAGTACCTTACGATATTTTCGTCTAACGAGCGTCTTAATAGCGGCTTCGGTAGGAGTAATTTACTTACGGAGGATCTTTACGAGGTTTTAAATAATCGGGTCGAGATCTAGGAACTATATTTTTATATTAGCTACCTTAAGAAAGCCTATAGAAACGAAAGCGAGAATCTAGCTTTAAAGGACCTTATGCTACTTATTAGTAGTTATAACCTAAGCCTCGATCGTTATTTATTAGGAAACGAGCTTATTATACGCTATCGTTTATTACTCTCGAGTTCGTACCTTAGGCCTTAATAATTAATTTCCTCGGTCTTCGGTTAGGATCGACGCCTACTCGTAAACGGCTTTCTTATAGTTTTCTTTAAGAAGTTCGTTTTCTTAAGTAATATATTCCTTAAGAGTATTTATTACGACTCGAGTAGCGTTAAACTTAGCTCCATTTAGATTAACGTCTTTTTAGATACCGAACTAAGTAGCTATCGACTTAAGCGTTAGGAACTAACGTAGCTACTTATCGTAAGCTCGTAAGTAAACGTTAACTAGAATCTTATCTAAGGAGAATTCGGACGTATTAATCGTTATAGCGAAATAAATAAGCGATTATTTAAGGCTAAATACGAGAGTAAAGTACCTATATAGAAAGGAGAAAGGAGTATAATCGTAAGATTTAAGAGATAGATAAATGTATTACTTACTTACGCTAGAATAACCTAAGTAATAATAGCTCCTTAAAAGTACCCCGGGCTTATAACTATTACGTAACTAACGAGAGCTAAGCTTATGTTAATAGGTTATTCGTAAAGAGAGTAATGGAATAAGGGTAAGAAGGTATATATTAACTAACTAGAAAAGAAGGAAAGCTACTAAAGAGTATAGAGCGATCTATAGATATATATAGTAGTATTTAGCTAGCTTCGGTAAGCTAGGTGGTTCCCACTAGGGGTGCATGCCTACGTGACAATATATTAGTTACTTTATAGGATTAGGATTAGTTAAAAGGATCGTATTACGTAGGTATATACTCCTAGTAGGAATTACTTAGCTTACCTAAGCTAGTCGAGTATTATTATATATACTTATAGATTACTTTATATTCTTTAGTAGCTTTCCTTCTTTTTTAGTTAGTTAATATATACCTTCTTATCCTTATTTTATTACTTCTTTTACGAATAACCTATTAACCTAAGCTTAGCTCTCGCTAACTACGTAATAATTATAAGCCCGGGGTACTTCTAAGGAGCTATTATTACTTAGGTTATTCTAGCGTAAGTAAGTAATATATATTTATTTATTTCTTAGATCTTACGATTATACTTCCTTCTTATTTTTATACCGGTACTTTACTTTCGTATCTAATACTAAATAATCGCTTACTTATTTCGCTATAACGACTAATACGTCCGAATTCTCCCTAGATAAAATCCCTATTAACGTTTACTTACGAGCTTACGATAAGTAGCTACGTTAGTTCCTTACGCTTAAGTCGATAGCTATTTAGTTCGGTATTTAAAAGGACGTTAATCTAGATGGAGCTAAGTTTAACGCTACTCGAGTCGTAGTAGGTACTCTTAAGGAGTATATTACTTAAGAGAACGAACTCCTTAAAGAAAATTATAAGAAAGCCGTTTACGAGTAGGCGTTAATCCTAACCGAAAACCGAGGAAATTAACTATTAAAGCCTAAGGTACGAACCCGAGAGTAATAAACGATAGCGTATAATAAGCTCGTCTTCTAATAAATAACGATCGAAGCTTAAGTTATAGCTACTAGTAAGTAATATAAGGTTTTCTATAGCTAGATTTTCGTATCTATTTCCGTAGGGTTTTTTAAGGTAGTTAATATAGAGATATAGTTCTTAGACCTTAACCCGATTATTTAAAACCTCGTAAAGATCCTCCGTAAGTAAATTACTCCTACCGAAGTTATTATTAAAACGCTCGTTAGGCGAAAATATCGTAAGGTACTTTAAAGAATAAAGGTAAGTACCTATAATCTCGAGTAGTTCTACGCTATATAGTAATATACCTTCCTTCGTATTCGCGCTTATTATATTAACGAGATTAAGGACGTTATAGGAGTAAAGGATTTCCTCGAAGTAGTTAAGGCTAAGATCGTAATCGACTAAGCTATACGGGTATTAATCGTTCTTACGGAAGCTAATAAACTCGGCGAATAACTAAAGATCCTTAAGTAATTAGGCATCGTATTTAACGCTTTCGCTACCGAGAATAAGTAAAAAGGTAAATTAGGTTATAGGATTTTCGTAATAGTTTATTAAGGACCGACTTTAGGAGCGAAATTAAGTAATAATAACGGCTAAGAAAAAGTAACGAGCTACGAATACCTTTATAAGTTTAGAGGTAAATTATACTTATAGGTAGTTCGTTCTTATGGAATTCTATAGAAGTCCGTTACTAATTAAACTATACGTAACCTAAAGCCGATTCCGGTTAATATTATACGAAATATTAAGGCTAGATACGATTTATTTAAATACGCTAAGCTCCGAAACTAGATTAACCGCTAGGAGTAGGACGTTTCCGTAAATAATATACTTAATAATCGCTCCGGGAACGGGGGAGGAAATAACGCTACTACCTAGCTAGCTAATATTAATATAATAATAATCGACTTACGTATTATATACCTATCTACCTAGATTAGGATCTACTTTATAATAAACCTAGTCCGATACTTACTATCGGAAAGTACCGTCTTCGATAACTATAGAGTTATTTACCTTATTAATAATCGTAACCTTCTGGTAAAGGGGTCGTTCGTTTTCGCTAGAGATAGATAAACGGTAGAAGCTAGTACTACGAGCTTTCTTATTACTAGTACGGGTCGTAGGAGTATCGAGAAATATATCTTAGATTAATTTAATAAGCCTGCCTTTAATTTAAAGCTTAAGGACGTCGTATTTATTAAAGATTTCTACGTTAATATTATTTCTAAAGCGAAACTTCGTAGTATAGGTATTTAGTTTTACGGTTTAGATTATACTTTAAGGAATAAAATCTTCGAGAAAAGTATTATAATAAAGAAGCTAGAGCGACGCTTTAACCTAGTCTTTTTCGAATTTAAGTAATTCTTTTCTTATTCGTAAGTTTTATTCGTAATATTATTTATAATACCATCGAGTATTCTACGTAGCGTAACGTCGATCGTAATAGTACCTTATTTCCCGGAAAGAAACGTCCGGTAAAGAAAATCGAATGATATTATTAAACCGAAAAAAGATTCCGAGGTACTCTAGTACTAACGAGTAAGGTATCTTAGTCCTAAGGCGCTTAAAGCCTTCGTTAAAAACGCCCGGAACGTTAAGATTAACGGTATACCTATAATTAAGTACGAGTATTATCGTTAAGCGATAGGTAAGAAAGTAATCTCGCGCCGTTTATTAATATATCGTTCGTTACGTCTTTTTTAGAAGGTATATTAGGATTTATTTAACTACCCGGAAGATTACGACGGATCTAAATAGCTTACCGTAATTAAGGATAAATTTAGCGGAATATTATAGGTTAAGACCCTAAAAAGTAAGTAAGGTTTATTAATAATAAGAACTCTTCGACTCTTTAAAAGATAGGTTCGGAAGTAATTCCGACTCTTAATCTATAAAATACGCTACGATAACGAGCGCTTAGTAATAAGTATTAAAGGTATATTGAGGAGGAGCAGAGCGTACGCGATACTAGAGACACGGATAGGTTCATTCGAAAGTGTACTCTATCGAAGACTATAGTACGTACGATAGTCTAAGATAAATGAATCTAATATCGCTATATTAATCGAGAGGTAAGGAATTTAATGCAGGTATCGTATCCTAGTTATGTTACTTAGTCGTAGAGATATAGTAGTCGCTAGCCCGAAGGCATAAGAGGTAAGTAAAGAAAAGGGGTAAAACGTAAAAGTTACTTATTCGGCTATAGCGGTACGACGAAGTAACTTAAGCGCCTATAACTAAGATAAATATATTAATCAGAGAACGACGAATCTAATGATGAAAACGAATCTTTAATTAAGGTAAAAATAATAAAGATAATAATCTAGCTAGGTAATAAATTAGATGATAAGCATGGCATATCTCGTACTTACGGGAGCTATTGTTACTCTATATAGGCATAAGGCCTATCTTAGCGTATTACGTAATGCATTAAGAGGGTATGTTTTACCGTACTACTATAATATCCGGATATAAGATCTAGGTAATAAAAGAGGGCATTAATTTCGAACTTCCGCCGGCTAATACTAAGGAGTTAACCGGTAGAAGTAAGAAAGCTAGATAGATTATTATCGTTAAATCGATTAACATAAGAATTAAAGCAGGGCTATTAGAGAAATTATAGCCGGAAACCGTTAAACCCGTAGCATATTTAATTAATATTAACCCTAGTTAAGCTTATAATCTTTATATATCTTACGAGTTCTTAGATATTTAGTTTAAATTATACTTTAGATAATATACTCTAAAGGTAATAAGGGAACTAACGAACGACTTACGACCGGATTAGAACGGTATCTTTATATACGGGTATCGCGCGTATTCCTTAATAAAAAAACGTATTTAAGATCTTAATAAGAGAGGGTTTAAGGTAAACCTACGAGCTTATATCGCGTATTTAGTAGGATATTATACTAATAACCTATATCGAATTTAGGTTCCTAAGCTTAGTAAAGTAATCCTAACTAGGGATATAGTCTTTAATAAAGAGACGTTTTATAGCTAAATAAATAAGCTAAAAGCTTAGTAACTCGAACGGGAAAAAATTAATCGAATAAATCTCTCGATACGTATAAGTAATAACGTTACTTAATTAATTATCGAAGTATTAGACCTATAAGATTCGTTTATATTATTTAATTAAAAGCTAAGTAACGAATTAACTTCCCTTAGGGATAGCGAGCTTACCTCGGGTAACGAGGATCTAAATACGACTTAATCCGCCGGTCCTAGCTCGGGAAAGGGATAGCTTCTAAATAAAGAACTATAAATAGATTCCGATAATTTAAAATACGAAATAATTAGGTTTAAAGACGAATAACCGTAAGAGATAATAAAACTATTCGAATTAATCGAATAAGAGATATAAGAGTAACTCGAAGCGGAAACCTAGGAGAAATTAAATAAAGAAGCGGATATATCCTACGGGCTCCCGAGTTTAAAACTTACTTTAGTCGTATCCGCGGAAGTTACGGGAAATAGGAATATTCCGATAAGGAATATAAAGTAACTAGAGTTAAGTACGGCTATTAGTAAAAGTACCGAAAGTCCGGAGCGGCGAGTATATTTCGCCGACGGAATAAATACTCGGGAAAAACCTTTAAAGTAATTAACTAGAGAAATTCGTACTTCCTCCGAAGAAGAAGAGTAATATAACCTATTCCCGTAAACTACTTAGCGTAAGTAGCGTAAGAGAAAGGTCCATCCTCCTATTATCCGTTATAATAAAAGGAAGAAAGGAGAAAGCCCGGAAAGGGATAGAGTAGTAAATAGCTTAAGTACTAAAGTTTACGTAATATCAGGTAATTTAACGGCTAGGAGTAATCTCCTAAGAAATCGTTAACTCGATTTCGTAATAACCTTTTAGCTTAATTAATTAAAAGGATAGTAAGTAAAGAGCTACGATAAGTATATTACGCTATATTTAGTTTTCGTAATAGCTATTAATTAAACGAAGGCCGAGCGATTAAGCGTATCGCTTAATAAAATAAGAATTTACCGCGACGATTTATTTAAACCGCTAAAGATATAAAAGGACTTAAATAAGTATTCATTAGGAAAGCGATTTAAAGAAAACGTTAGATTAGAAATTAAGGCCTTCTTACGTACTAGAGTATAACGTATTATTAATCGCGAACGGGTAAAAATAAAGCTAATTTTATTAATATAGGTCTTCGATTATAAATTCGATAAAGATAATTTCCTTATTACCTATAAGTCGCGCTTAATAACGCGAGAAGATTTATAGCCTAAAGAGTTACTCGAGAGTACTTACGTAATTACGTTAATAACGAAATCGTTCCGTATAATAATAACTATCGTAACCTAATTCGACCTCGAAGTTAATTAGTATAATATTAAAAACGCATTCCTTAACGTAGTAAGACCGGAAAGCGACTTTATACCTATAGAGTTACTAGGCGGGTTTAAAAAAGAAGCAAAATGCGCTCTCGCTATAAGAGTAATATACGGATTTAGAGATTTACCCTTACTTTAGTTTAAGGAGATCGAAAGTATTGTAGTAATGTGGTAGATCTAGGCCACGTAGCCTTTTCGATGTTTATTTATATGGGTCGCGTACTTATATTTTCATTAGTTAGACTTAGACCTATAGATATTACGACCTATAGCTATTTATTCGTTTCTTGCCATGCCTTTCTAGCCATCCTCCTTTACCCTTTTCCAGCCTCTTTTCCTAGCTGCCGTTTTTAGCTAGCCGATCAACCGATTATAGCTATTTATAGCTATGATCTTTGGTTAATCGTCACTAGGCTAGTTATTGGTAGTTGGGTAGTCCTTGTTTCGTACCTCCATTATAGCGTGCCTACGCTGCTCCTGTTCAGTATCCTTAACCGCCTAGGACTTTAAAGCTCTCTAGAGGAGCCGTACTTATTCTATATAGAAGAACGAGAAGTCTTCGTATTAATATACGTAAACGATATATTAATTATAAACCACAAAAGCTTAAAGGCGATGCTATAAAAGGTAGCTTAAGGGTTAAAGGATACTTATAAAACGAAAGAGCTTAAACCGGTAAAGTAGTATTTAGGGATTTGGGTAATACGTAATCGTAAAATACGAACTATAACCTTAATATACGACGCTTATATCGAAAAGATTACTAAACGCTTTAAACTAGCAGATAATAATTAATTTCTGATAATATTATTACTAATTACCGAGTTAGTAAAGTATATAAGCGTTACTTCGAAATAATAAGTTAAGGAATACCAAAAGAAAGTAGGGTTACTACTTTATAGCGTAATTATAATACGCTTAGACGTCGCTTTCGTAACGTTTTAATTATTCCATTTCCTAACTAATCTAAGACCTTAGTACTTTAAAGCGATTAATTAAACGATTAAATACCTATATATTACGCGCTTCCTTAATATTAGGTATGGAAATAAGAGTAATAACGCTTAGGTACTTTTAATTAATAGTAACGCTTCGTTTATAAACGATTCCGAATTAAAAAAGTCGTTTTAGGGATATGTAATATCCTTATTTAAAGGCCCGATTATATAGAGAGCCGTTCGCTATGATATAGTATCGATATCGACGATTAAAGCTAAATTACTCACTTTAAAGTATATAGCTAAGGAAACGATAGCTCTTAAGCGTTTCTTTAGGGATATTACCCTAAAGCTAAGAGAACCTTAGAGGATATATAGTAATAATTAGTAAATGATAAAACTAATAATAAGGAAGAAAGAAAGGATTAATATTAGGCTACGCTATATAAATATATAGAATATATAGTTACGTTAAGAGTATTAAAAGGGTACCTTCGAAGTAATTTATTTCTTTATTAATTAAATACTAGTAAACGGACTTACGAAAGCTTTATTACGTTAATCGTTTAAGTACTTTAGAATATTATTTAACCTATAAAATACTTACGGAAAAATAATTACGATAATACTTAAAGAGTCGCCGTAAGTATTACCGGTACGTAAATTCCTTCTTTAATTAATTAATATATAAGTATAAAGTATTACCGTTATATAAAGATAGCTCTCCTTACCGTTAAATACCGAACTCGTATTACTCCTAGATTCTAACATAAGAAGGTTACTTTAAAATAAAGAACTTAATTACGGGAGTAGTAAGTAAGGCTAGACTAACGGAATACGTAAGTATTAACCGGCTCGTTTTAATATTCGATAATTTCCTCGTATAAGCGATTAATTTATCGGTATAGTACTTCGTATAGGTATTATTCGAATAAAATAAGTAAATAGTCGCGAGCGACCTTGGATATTACTTCCTTAGAAGATTACTCTTCGTCTTCGGAAGTTTCCTTTCCTTCCTCTTCTTTTCTAACGTCCTTTATCTCTACGTTTAATTCTTATTCGAAGGCGACGGCTAACGAAACCGCGCTAGGTATTACGGTCGATAAGGCGGCGGAAACGTTACTCGCGTTAGCCGAAGTAATAAAAAGGCTAGTAGGTATAAAGCTAAAGGCGGGTACGGTTACGGTAATCGATAAGCCGGTAACGGAAGGACTTACGCTTAGCTAAGTAAATTAACCGAAGTTAGCCGCTCTTCGGCGCGATTCGGCGGTCTCGGGTACCGTAAGTATTTATTCTTCATTTTAATAAAAGGTTAAAAGTTCTTTTATTATCGTAACGAGCTTAAGAGCTTATAAATAACGTTATCGAGTATTAAATAACGCGGAATAAAGCTTATATATCGGCCGAAACCTCGATATAGGCGAAGATAAAATAAGTAGCCGATAAGATTAAAGCGTCGGTCCTATATAATATTAGCTCTAAACTTCGACGTCCGGAGGTAAAAGTACTTATAAAAATACGTAGGCGTAATCGGAGAAGTAATAATAATAACGGTTAATGCTTTAGAAAGAATCGAAGTACTTTTTAATAAACTTATTCTAAGCCGTATTACGTATATAAATTAAGTAAGGGATTACGCGATAAACGTCGTACTCTCGATTACGGATAACCGAGGTAGTTCCTAAACCGGCGGTAGTAAGAGCTAGAGTAGCCGGCGCGACGGAGGTATTAAAGGGAACCGCCGGAACGGCCGGATTAGAAAGAATAACGAAAGCGATAGTAGCTCCGGAAGTTAAGGAAGCGCTACGGCCTCGTCCTTATCTTCGTTCCTATCCTCGTCTTCGTTTTACGATATTATTACGGATCGGAATAATAATAATAACGGTCGCTTAAGTTACGTAAGTAATAACGATATTATTAAAGGACGGAACTTAATATACGCGAGTTTAAGCTCGGGTTTTACGTAAGAAAACCTTACGAATAATTAATATAACCGGGCGGTCGCTTTCTTCGATTATTTCCTCGTATAAGAAAAGGAAGTCTTCCTCGGAAGATTCCTCCTTAAAGGATTCGTCGGTAAAGACCTTAATAACTCGGGATACGGTACCTTAAAAAACGCGAGTAATTAAGGCCTAGGTACGTTACGTTAAAAAGCTAGGTACGATTATATCGACGTTACTTTCGTTAATAAAGGGGTCCTTAAGAGGCTAAGCGATAACTAAGGCCCCGGGCCCGGGAATAAAAGGTATCTATCCGCGGCGAGCGAGGCTACCGGCCGAAGTTCTAGCGTTACTTCCCGTACGAATACGGAAGATTAGCTAGGAGCTCGCGGCGGAAAGGCCGAGTATCCTTTATTCTAACGAGGTTACGATACCTTAAAGCGTTAATATAATCTTACGAAGTTTTTAAGTATCGGATATACTAAGAAATCGTTAATTACGGTATTATATTACTACCGGTAAATAACGAATAAGTAATATTTATCTCGAATAACTTATTACTTATTAATATAAAGTAACTAACGATTACTTTATTATCCTAAGATATTTTAATATTAAAAATAATATATTAATCATAAAATTATAACCCTTATCGCGATAGGTTAAATTATTATCCTACGGTCGCTTAATAAAAGTATATTACGATTCGTATAATACGCGAGCTACGTTTTACGTAAATTATAAAAGAAGTAAACTTACCTTACGATAATAAATTAACGAAGCTTTACTAGTTATATTAGCTTACGATCGCGTAATTAATAGAATTATTTAATTATTATTAGGTATATATACCTATAATAAATAACCTAAGTAAAAAAAGAAGAAAGAGAGGTACGCTTAATTCGAGAGCGAGAAATCTTAGATATATTTATACTTAACCGCCTTCGTAAGAGAAACGGTAGAATCGGTTAGTATAGGTAACGCGCGCGAACGCGCGCGATAGTAATAAAGGAGATTAAATCTTAATATTAATACTAGAGCGATTATTATTATATTACTTATATAGCTAACTACCGCTTAATCGAAAGCGAGTAATTATACGGATAATTATACGAGTAATTACGCGAGTAATTATTTTCATTTATAATAGATTATAAAGTATTAAGTAGAAGGTACGAAGAACATATAACTTAGGAGAAAATACTATTAGTAATAAACCGAAGCATATACGGATAGGAGGATATAGGAGAGCCCGAAATAAGGCACCTAGTAATCGATTAACCTTAACGAGGCATAGCGAGACTAAGGAATAACTTCCTTAGGCTATTATCGCGAGTAAAGGACTATAATTAACCTTATTATCGTAAGCTTAACTAGGGGATATGTTACGTAGGCATATACTCCTAGTAGGAACTACCTAGCTTACCTAAGCTAGTCGAGTACTACTATATATACCTATAGATTACTCTATACTCTCTAATAGCTTTCCCTCTTTTCTAGTTAGTTAATATATACCTTCTTACCCTTATTCCATTGCTTTCTTTACGAATAACCTATCAACCCAAGCTTAGCTCTCGCCAGCTACGTAACAGATCGGTAATAGCCATAAACGAGAAGGACGGAGATTACGTTACATCGTATGGGATTATTTTTTTGTTTCTCACGGGAGCTACGCTTATTTTACCTACCCGTTGTAATTCCTATTTTCTGATTGATCCCTATTATTTCTTAATGGCCCTAATGAACCTAGCTCGCTCCTAGTTAATTAGGGTTAATTAGAAATAGGTTAATTAGGTTAGTTTATAGGTTACAGCTCCGCCAGCCTAGTTCTTATTATTAGATCTTTCCTGTTTCCTATTAATCGTTAATTAAACTAGCTTAGCTCCTAGTTAGCAGCGATTGAATAGATTCGGGATTAATCAGGATTAGGCACAGTTAGGCACGGTTGCAGTTACCTACCCTACTACTGAGAAGGAGCAGAGCGTACGCGATACTCGAGACCCGGATAGGTTCACTCGAAAGTGTACTTTATCGAAGACTATAATACGTACGATGGTCTAAGATAAATGAAACTAATGTCGCTATACTAATCAAGAGGTAAGGAATCTAATGTAGTTATCGTATCTTAGCTATGCCCCTTAATCGTAGAGATATAGTAGTCGCTAGCCCGAAGGTATAAAAAATAAAGGGAGAAAAGGGGTAAAACGTAAAAGTTACTTATTCGGCTATAGCGGTACGACGAAGTAACTTAAGCGCCCGTAACTAAAATTAATATATTAATCGTAAAACGACGAATCTAATAATAAAAACAAATCTTTAATTAAGGTAAAAATAATAAAGATAGTAATCTAATTAGGTAATAAATTAGATGATAAATATAGTATATCCCGTACTTACGGGAGCTATGGTTACTTTATATAGGTATAAAGCCTATCGTAACGTATTACGTAATATATTAAGAGGATATGTCTTACCGTATTACTATAGCCTCCTTAGTTTAATTATACCGTAAGGGATAATTAAACTAAAAAGGGTAGTACGGTATATCCCGATTAATATCTTTCCTTAAAAACTACCGCGAAATTCCATTCCTTCGGCTATTATTTAATTATTACGGCCGCGCCTTTAACTTTTCGTTTAATATTATAAGGGAGCCCTTTTATTACTTCATAACTAACTTAACCTAGTTTACCCTTACCGATCTAACCCGATCGGCGTTCTCTTTCTTTATTTCGGTTACCTTCTTCTTAGTTTCGTTTTAGCCCTCCTAATTAAGGGAATAGCAGGGGAGCGGGCGCGTCCTAAGGGTTAACTAGGTATTTCCCCTCTACCTATACGGTATAGAGGTCTTCCCGGATTAGAAAGCTTTAATCCTTATTAAGCCAGGGGAAGGAAAGGGACGCGTCGTAACTTTAACGAGGTTATCGTAATAAAGGTTTACGTCCGTTAATACTAAGGAATAAGGGGGGTTAGGTATTAAGGCTATAGAAGAACGGCGGACTTCGGTTTACGCGATAAACCGAACGGAGGATTTACGGCTAAGGGATTCGCCGATCGGCGTACTTTACGCCGAGGCTATAGCGTTAATAAGGTCGATTCGTTTCTAGTAATTTACGGCTTACCGAAAACGCTTAACGATACCTACTTTTTCCTTTAAAACTCGAACGTTATAAAACTATTTTATTACTTCGGCGTATTTTCTTATAGTATTAAAGGGATCGAGCCTCTTATTTTCTTAGGTTTAACGCGCGACTTCGATCGGTCGTTTAAAGATAAAATACGGTAGAATACCGCTTTAAAAACCGTAGTTATAGCTATTTTATTAGTTTATTAGCGCGATATAGTAGGTAGACTAAGGGGTTATGCCGGGCTCGAGGCTACCGTCTTTCTAAGCTCGCTATAACTAACCGAGCGCGTACGCCGCCCGATCGAGGGCGCTATCTTTAATTATATTAAAACTATATAGTTTCCGGAGCTTAGGAAGATATAGCGCTACGGCGAAGTAAGCCTAAGAGAACTTCGTAGGGTCGGTAATAACTCGTTCGGGGTTTATTAGATCCGTATAAATCGTAAAGACTAAAGTAAAGGCGGGGTTATCGAAGAGGTATCGGCGGGTTAGGAAATCGAACGATCTTACCGATCGGTAGTTTATCGTTTAATACGGGTTTATTTCGAAGGCCGCCTTCTTACCTTCGAGGTCGTAGCTTATTATAATATAGAAGGTATAGATATCCTCGTTAATAAGGTAGTCGTAACGGGCGATATAAACGAGAAAGTTAGCTAGGGCTACCTTCGTTTATTCTTATTATTATTAGTTTATAATTCGGGGCCGATTAGCGGATAGCCGGAAGGCCTAGGCTATATCGGATCCTAACTCGATCTAGCCCTTCCTTAAATCGTAATTATCTAAAGTACTAAGCTAGTACTTCTTTATATTACTTTAGTTATCTTTATTACTATAAATCTCCCGTAGGAGTTTTATTAAGTCGGTTAAATCGGTACGATGTACGTTTCTATAAACGGAAGGAAGGAAGAACGAAGGAGGGATTTCGACGGAGCGGAAGGAAGATATAATAAAAATAAAAAAAAGAATTAGGAAAAGAAAGAGAAAAGATAATAAATTAAAGGTAAAAATAAGAATTTAAATTAATAATAAGAAAGGTAGGCTAAAGATTAATAAGAATATAATAATTATAGGGGGGGGTTTTCGAAATAAGATACCTAAAGAGGAAAAAGAGAGGAAGGAAGGGAGACGTATCGACGATATAGTTAGATATACCTTTACGGCTAACGCTTTAGGAAAGCGCGTTCTCCCGTATATATATAAAGTTATAATAGGAAACGCGTTAGCTTATAGCTTCTTATTATATACTCTTAATAAAGTAATAAGTACGTACGTTCGTAGACTCTTAATTAAACGTAGGCTAAGGTAGGTATTATCGAGATTCTCTTAAGTACGGTACTTACGACCTAAGTAACGTATTCGATTCTCTCGTTCTCGTCCGACCTTTCCTCTTATTTCTCGCTATTTTACGGTTCCGATTTACTTTCTTTTCTTCCTTTCCCTAGGTTCTTTATCTTCGTTTTAATTCGTTTTTCGATTTTTCTTAATTTTAGATTTATAATTTCGTCGTTCCTATCTCTCTTTTTCTTATATATATATATATAATAAATCTTACTATCTAGAAGTAACTCCTTAAACTAAACCGGGCGACCGTTCTTAAGCTATTCGAGTAATTAAAGGCTACGGAAATTACCGACGAGGAGATTACCGAGGCGTTTAAAAAGGCTAAGGAGGATAAGAAGAAAACCGTAACGTATTAACGGGCTAAGTCGATACCGCCGCCGGTAAATCTAATAAATAAGTAGCCCGACGAATCCTTCCGCCGCTTATCCTTTACCGAGGAATTCCGGGACGTTAATCGGTTAATTCCTAAGCCTTAGTAGGTACCGTACGTCTCGTATTTCCGTCTTTTAAACTAAAGCCCGAAAGTAATTATCGGCCGGTAATTCCGAAGTATCGAAGGAATTCGGGTAATAAATTAATAACGCTAGGTATATAGCTTTTAATATTAATAGGATTTATTAATCGAGGGCTATATTAACTAATGATAAGATAATTCGTAACGTTTGGTTTTATTTTCTAGGTAGGCCGGCGGCCGGCCGGTATATCGTATAAGAGATTATAAATAAGGACTTTTAAAAGGTTACCTACCTCTAGAGCTATGTTATACCTTTCGCTTATTACGTTTAGTTCTTTCGCCGCCGGACGTTATTTATAAAGATTAATAATAAGGGGTTAGTTAGCGAATATTTCCGTCGATTAGCGACGGACCTTCGTTACGTCGTTAATTTATTCGTTTAATAATATAAGGTACTTAACGAAGTACCTTACTAGTACTACGAGCGCCGGCTCGCCTCCTTCGATACCGCTAAGTACGCGGGTATGTAGCTATTTTTTTCCTACCGATCCCTAGCTCCCGATCGTATCTTCGGGTATTCTTACGGCGTTTACCTCTTTTTTATTAACGGAATACGTTATAAATTTCGGAACGAGCGGTTTACCTACTTACGGGTAAGGATGGATCGTAATTTCCTTTTAATAAAGGATTTAAGCTAAGCCGTATACCTACTTATAATACGGGTAACGGGGGAGGAGTTATTATTTATAATAAACTCGAAGATCGTTACTTTCCAGGGGTCGGGAAGTAAGTAAGTTTTTGGTTTTCTTAGTAACTAATGAATAAAGGATAGGGTAAGAGGGCAAAGAGGAAAAGAGAGGTATTAATCGGCGGGTATACGTTATTTCTAGCTTATTTTTAAACGCGTATTTCTTTCCTTTTCTTTTTCTTTTGCTTTTATTAATATGAATTACTTTCCTTACTTTCCCTTTAAATACTAAAATATACCTATATTAAAATATAATAGTTACGTAATATTAGGATGTTAGTATTCCGGATTCCTAACGATAAACGCAAAGGATAACTTATTTAAGTATAGAAACGCGTTAATCGGCGTTAATAATCTATGGAAATATGCTTTCTTTTAAGGTAAGAAATAAGGGAGGGCGTATTTATTAATGTTATAATTTAAGGTATTAATTTCGTATATAGGCTACCGGTTTAATAACTATATAGGAATAACTTCTTTCCTTTCCTACTTAGGAGAGCGACTATATGTTAAGCTCCTAGGCTTTATTATTCTTCGATCGATATAGGTAGGTTATTTTAAGGTACTATAGCCTTATTATGCTATAATAAGAGGGTTATTTATTAAGTTAGGTCGATCTTTTTAGTCCGGGTTTATCGTTAGGTATAACTTCGTATCTTTTAAGCTTCTTATTTAATATTTCCATTATAATTTATGCCTTATCGTTCGGGGCTAATTATTTTTCTTCTTTATCGTCGATTACCGAGGGCATAGGCTTTAGGCTTTCTTTAGCTTAGGGGTCGTTAGTAGTCGTCGATTCTTAGTCCTTATATTTAATCGGTAGTAAGCGTATAATTTATTCGTCCTCCTCCGGGTTTTTTAGCTCTTAAAACCCGTTAATATCTTGGATAAATTTCCGTAGTTTATAGCCTAAAACCGGGTATAATAGCGTAACTCTATCCGGTTCTTTAAGCTTATAACGATTATAGCCTAAATCTTCGGCGATTAGGTACGGTTTCTTCTAGTAGTACTTTAGTTTTACGGCTATCGATTTAATTATATATCGTAGCGTATCGTATAGTAGTACGAAGTCGTCGGTTTTTAGAGGCTTTTTTCGTATTCGGTAAGCGTTCTTTTCGTTCTAATACCGGGTAACTTCCTTATATTTAGTTACTAAAACCTTAGCTACGGCTGATATATCTTTCTAGCGTCTTTCGATTAGTCGTACGCGTATAGCTAAAAGCGATTCTCGGTTCGGGATATTCTTTTAGTTTATAATACGCTAGGTTAGGATAACGGTTTTTATCGAGATAATAGCCTTACGCTTATATATTAATTCGTATAGCGATATTCCGTATAAGCGCGTCGAGGTCCTATCTACCTATATAATTACCCTTAATAGGTTCGTTTATTCCCGATCGCTACCGTTTATACCTTTTATAAGGCCTTCGCGAATTATTTTATACCTAACCTCGATTATACCCTAGGATTACGGGAAATAAGTAGTACCGACTTTAACTTTAGTACCGATTAGCTCTATTACTTTACGGACCTCCTTTTTATTCTCGGAATTATTATTATATTTAATTACTAGGGGTACGCCGTACTATAGGAATATCTACTCCTAAAGGAACTTAGCGATCGTCTTAGAATCTATCCTTTTAATGGCTCGGGCTTCGAGAAAACCGGATAATTCGTTTCGTATTTCGATTATTACGATAAATCCGTTATTTATTAATATATATTATACGTTTATTATTTAATAGGTAAAAACGTTAACTAGTTCGTTATATAAGGCGGGGTCGACTTTCCGGGTATTATTTCCTTTTTAGTATTTAGGATACGATTTAATCTCTCGGGCGACGTATTCGAATATACCGCGTTAATAATATAGTTCGGTTATCCGATCGTAAATCGAAGTACGTTCCTTATAGCCGAAATCCTCGTAGTAATCCTTAACTATAGCTTTACGTAGTTTCTCTTGGTCGATAATTCGTCGTATGCCTTTATACTTCTCGGGCTTCTTTCATAGGATATCCTCCGAAACGACGTATTTAAACGCTTCCTTCTTAAACCGGGTCTATCGCTTTTAATACCCTATTAATCGGTTATTTCTTAATCGGTTAAATAATTAAAATCGCGTAAGAAACGTTGCTATTTCTTACGACTTTATCGATTATTCTTCCGGCGGTTATAACGGTAGGGCTTTATCGTTAGATTACTCGGCGACGTTAAGTAATACGACTATATTTACGTATATTATATTAAGCTATATATTAATAAAGTCCTTTATATCGCCTTTTTATTAATCGTCGTCGTCGTCGCTTGGATCGCTAGGTTTACGTAAGAAACCGTCCGTAGCGGAATATCTCTTACCGGGTATATATTAAATATCGAAGCTAAATATCTTAATATAGGTTATCTACTTAATAAGAATAATACCCGGGAGACTAGAGAATCTATCGTTAAGCTAGGCGATTAGTACTTTAGCGTCGGTTTTAAGTACGAAATAGATGCCGTAAAGGTAGTTTCGAAGCCGTCGTAAGAACTTAACGACTCCTAGATACTTTCGTTTCGTAGCGTCGTAATTTAACTCCGCCCTTTTTTAGATCCCTAATTCGTATCTCGGAGGTTTAAAGTTACCTTTGTCGTTATCTTAACCTAATACGTAGCTTTAACCGTCTTTTAATACGTCGACTTTTACTCGGATTAATTATTCGATAGTATAGTTTAAAATAATTAATACCGGTACGTTAATAAAAGCTATCTTAAGCGAATTTATAGCATATTATTAATCGATACCTTAAATGAAGTATACTTTCTTACGTATTAATACTGGGAGGGGTTTAGCGATTATAGCGTAATAATCGATTTATATTTTAAAGAAAACCGTAATACCGATAAAAGACCTTATTTCGTTTATGTTCTTATATAACTTTTACTTTAAGATCTTAACTATTTTCGCTTCCGAGGGCTTCTTATCGTTTATACCGTATAAATATCCGACGATTACCGTACTACCTTTATACTAAGTAGATTTAACGGCGCTAGTAATAATACCGGTTAATTCGAAGTTTAGGAAAACGGCGTCGATATTCTCTAAGTACTTTAGGATAAAGCGTCGTATTTCCGGAAAAGCCTCCTGGTTATCGTATTTCGATACTAGCCCTTTAATATTAACGTCGTCGAAGAAGGACTCGTACTTAATAGGAACTAAATCGTAAAGAATTCGTATAACGGCTCGGAAAAAAGCGGTAACTAAGTTCGTCGCGTCTTATAATAGAATCGTTATACGTAAAAGGTTAATAAGAGTAACGAACGTAGTTAGGTTACGGTTCGTTTCCGTTAGCGCTACTTAGTCGTACCTAGAGAAAAAGTCGATAACTATAAGGATTAGATATATAGCGAATTCTTAGGCAAAGGAGTCTCTATCTCGGGGTAGGAAGGCGTCGCGAATAGTTTAGGCGTTAAGCCTTATCGTAGAGTTAATAAGTCGTAACTTATTATCTTTCTTTTCGACTACGAACTACGTATTTCGATAAGGATCGTAACTTTCTTCTAGGATTTCGTTCTTTAGTCGTATACGTAAGCCTTCGATTATTCGTTTCTTAAGGGGTACTAGGATAAGGATACCCCTAGCCTATTAGGCGTTATATAGTACCCTCCTAATCTTATAATCGAGGTAAACCTTAGGTCGGATTTTCCTAATTTCAGAGAAATCCTAAGCTAGGGCTATCTTTTTTCGGTATAAGATCTTAATAAATACGTCTTTCTCCTAATCGATTAATTCCGTATCTAATAAACCTACTTTAATAGCGTTAAGCCTTTCCGTTATTAATCTAATACCTCGGGAGTTACTAACGAATCTTAATATAATATTCTTATAGGGTTTATCGCGCTATAATACCTTTAGCGGTTCGTATTTCGACTTAACCTTCCTTATTACCTAATCCTTTTAATCGAATATTCCTAGCGGTATCTAACCGTTTAACGGTACGTTATTTACGGGCTAAACTTTACGCGACTTAAGCTTATATATAGTATTAATTAAAAACGTACGTTTAACTTAATAAGCTAATTCCGAAATAAGGGCTAGGTTTCGCCTATGTTATTTCGATTCTTACGTCGTATATCGAATTACCTTTATAACGGCTTTATTAAAGACGTAGAGGAATTCTTCGTCGCTTAATCTAACGATCGCTTTATCTTCTTTATTTAAACTAAGTTCGAGGGCCGATAAGTCCTTAGCTTCGGAGATAGGTATTACCTTTATATCGTCGTTATAAAGGCGGGTATAATTAATTTTAGCTTAGAGGCTAGCGTCGGTTTCTAGATACTCGGCTAAGAACGCGTTTTTAGGCCTATATACGTTATTAAAGCGGCCTAAGGTATTAATAATATTTAGTTTTCTTAATCGCCGAATATAAGGCTTAGTAGCGTATCGCTTTTTAAGTTAATAATAAGAGGAATTATTATCTAGGCCGAGCTAAAGTTAACGGTTCCTATAAAGGTACTTCCGTCGAATTCGAGTTTTATATAGGACTAAAAGATAAAGTTTATATTAAGTAATAAGGGGTAATTAACGAACCTATCTTTAACGACGTAAATCGATAAGCGAAGGTAATAATCGGTAAATTAAATAGGACCGTCGATTATTCCTATATATAGGGTCTCTATAAAAGATCTAAAACCTCGCTATATTGCCTTAGTACCGGTTATAAGGAGACGTTACTTCCTTATATAGCTTTCTACGATTATATTAAACTATGCCCTTATATCGATTACCGTAAATACGTGAGCTTCGTTCCCGTTAGGTCTTACGTTAACTACTAACTTAAGGAAAGGCCGGATATAGTTTTTAATATCCTTCGCGATAACGGAATTTACCGTTATTCTACTCGAAGGGTTAGTAAACGAGGCGGTAGTTTACGGTACGCTAGGTATTTTAACGCTTTCTTTCCGATCCTTTTATATTTATTTCTTTATAATCTTAATAACCTTAAGTTAACCTTCGTTAATCTTTATAGCGCGTATCGTAAGGTACTTAACTACTTATTCCGAAAACCCGTATATAAACTTAATTAAATCGTCCTACGAAACTTCGAAGCGTTTCCTATTATTTTTATTAATCTTATTTAATTAAAACTCTCTTAATAACTCGTTAATAGTTTTTACCTTCCTAGCTAGGTCGTTCGTATTCGAAGTAGTATTCTTACCGGCTTTAATTAGTTAACGCCTAGGTTATAACGATAGGACTTCTATATCCTCTTAATTAGGTACTTTTCTTTCGATATACTTACCGTTAGGACTTTTAACTCGCTTAATTACGTTAACTTCGACTAGGTCCGTTTTAATAATACCCTTATAATAATAGATATCCTCGTCGTCGATAAGACCCTTGGTTTAATTATAACTTGAGATTTCCGTTTCGTATAATTCGTAGTTATATTTACGTTCGATTATTTAAATAACGTTAATTTCCGATATAGCTCTTAGTATCTCTTCTTACTTTAGTATTACTTCCTCGTTCTTAAAGTATCGTAGGTTAAGGGATATAAGCTTTAGCTTTTCGGCTAAGTAGTAATATACTATCTTACGTACCTACTCTAGAAATTCCTTACTTTAATATACGTAAAATAAAATATAATAAGCGATCGGTTCTTTTTTACGCTTAGCTTAGGTAATAATCGATCCTAGGACTAATATTAATTCTAGCTTATCCGGGTTTCCGTTCTCGAGGTAATATAATCGCTTATTATTCCTATAGCAGAACCGATTCTAGGTTATATCTATTAATAGCGGATAGCGGCTATAGTTATAAAGCCGATCGAAAGTACTATAAAACTAGCATTCGAATTCCTTATAATTATTCGTCTAGGTTAATAAAATCTTATTACGTATGCCTCGGTAGTTTAATATAGTATTACGTCTAAAGCCTACTAGGGTCCTTTCGCTAGTTTATAGGTTATAAAAACTTAGGTTCCGAACCGCGTTTACTAGGAACGGGTTTTCTTATTAATATTATTAATCGGCGCCGTACGTATCCTTAGGATTATAAGAGCTACTATTTTAACGATAGTTCTACGAAGTTATCTTTATTTCTAAAGCGTTAAGTCGGTCGTAGAGGGCCTATATGCTAGCTTCTTAATTAGTACTTAGGTAGCCGTAAAAGGATTTAAGCTACGAGGAAGGCGGTAGTAAAGGCATTCAGAAGCTAAGAGTCGTTAATCGTTAAACTATCTATATTATAAGCTTCTCGGGTTCTTCGAAAGTTACCGTTTTTTACTATCGTCGTTCTTCGGCTTAGGCCCTATCGGTAATTTATATTACTATACGACGTTCCGCCTACTTATAAAGCTAGGTATAAAGAGTCCGGTAGTCGATATTTCCGATCTTATTATGGTTATAATCTCCCGTTTTATAGAACTTTATAATTAGGGATATCCGGAATTTATCGGTTAGGTATCTTACTTTCTAGGGAAACTTTCCGTTATCGTTTGCGAGCTTAAAAAGACGTTTATAGTTTATAAGATACGTAAAGATCGCCTTAGGATCGTTAATTACGTTGCTTCGTTTTAGCTATACGAGTTTACGTTTAACGTTAACTTAGCCTAATTTATCGGTAATCTTAAAGCGGTACTTTAAAGCTATAACGATAATTCTCTAGATCGTTTAATCCTTCGTAACGTCGTTAATACGCTCTTTAATAGTCTTAATCGTAATCCATTCGCCGATCTCCTTAATCTTATCGTCGTCGCTTATACGGTAGCGGTTAAATAATCGATCTATCCTCTTTAGCTACTAGGTTACGTTATATTCGTTAAACTTAAGCCTAGGGTAATCGGTAGGGTTAGGGAATTTAATGGCTAGTATTACGATAGTCGGGGTAACTACCGGTATATTCTAACTACTAGAGGCCCCGTTATTATTATTTTAAAATAATGCCATAGGGATTAGCGGGATAAGTATAGAGCCGCGGTTAAGGGGTAGCTAAGTAGGAGTTTTATCGTCGTCCTTCTTTTCTTCAGGCGGATATAAAAGCGAAAAGCTAATATCGACTTTTAAAGTCTTTACTAGTGGTTTAGTCTTTATTACTTCGGGTCTTAATAGCGATTTACTTTATTTCCTAGCTATAGACTCCGTTTAATCTAACGGTACGAGGTATAAAGTAAAAAGGGAAATAGTAAGGGTCTTATTATTTAATATAGGGGTAAAGGTATAATAGCTATTATTTATATCCTAATACTTTTCCTTTAGTAAAGGTATGTTATTATCTATTATATTATCCCGATCGATAGGGTCCGGATACTATACGACCTTCTTTAATCGGCTAACGCCTAACTAAAGTACGATACGTATTCCCTGGACTAATAGTTTAACTATTATAAATAAATCGACGATAATTCCTTCTATTAAGGTTTAGAACTCCTAACGTATAACCTTTATTAAGGTAATACGTATAAGGAATAGATCCCGAGTAAAGAATCGCGCTAGATACGGTATCGGTTATAGTTATAAGCCGGTTTCGATCTAACGGAGGCTATTTAATAATATTAGCGGTATTATCGCTAGGCGCCGTTTTACGCCTATATTAGTACTTCTCGCTATACTAGTTATTAATTAATAATATAGGGCTAGCCTATATATAGGTATACCTATTAGCTCGACTTTAGTTTCGTTTCCTTAATCCTTTATATCTATATAGTTCTATTAATATTAATTCCTAATTCTCTTTAAAACTATCGGTTATTAGTAGCTATTAATCTATTAATTTTTATTTATATTATTAATATAAATATCTATATTATATCGTATACTATATCGTCGAATCGCTACGCCTAGGTATCCTAAAATACCTCTAGTATAATAAGTTATTAGTATCCATATATTTAATCTATATCGATTAATAGGTTTAAAGGGAAAAAGAAGTTATCGTTAGGTCGGTTAGGATATAATTATTATTAGCCTTTATCCGCTTTTAATATTAATAAGGAAGTAGCGGGTCGTATAAGTTATCGTAATTTATACTAAGGCGTTCGTACGTCCTTTATATAATAGGTAGATAACTATAAAGGGGCTGCCTTAATCGCTATAAGCTTTATTTACTCGTACGAGATATACTATGCTATTAGCGGTTCGAGGAAGCGGTTAGTATCGAGGGCTAAGTATTATTCCTAATAGCGGTAGTATTACGACGATAGTTTCCTAGGCTTCCGGGTACCTCCCCATAGGTAGGTAGGAGGTTATACGAGGTTTACGTTAATCGCTATAAGCGTTATTTATTCGTCGTATTAAATCGTAGTATCGATAGTTTAATAGCGTTATAAGTATTAAAGGCTAGGTATTATCTTAGTAGTAATAGTATCGTTATAAAAGTTCCCGGGCTTATACGTATCTTCCTATAGTAAATAAATAACTATAAGGCGGGATACTTTATTTAACGTAAAACGCGGGCTACTTCGCGGGTTAAATAGCGGCGCCGACGGCGATCGGTATCCTTTAAATCCTAATAGCGTAATAGAAACTCCGTAGACTAAAGGTTAAGGGGTCGAAAAAGTTATAAGGTAGTCGCTATTAAAAAGGAATAGAACGTACGCGATACTAGAGACCCGGATAGGTTTATTCGAAAGTATACTCTATCGAAGACTATAATACGTACGATAATCTAAGATAGATAAAACTAATATCGCTATACTAATCGAGAGGCAAGGAATCTAATATAGTTATCGTATCTTAACTATATCCCTTAATCGTAGAAATATAATAATCGCTAGCCCGAAGGCATAAGAGGTAAGGAAAGAAAAGGGGCAAAACGCAAAAGTTACTTATTCGGCTATAGCGGTACGACGAAGTAACTTAAGCGCCCGTAACTAAGATAGATGTACTAATCGGAGAACGACGAATCTAATAGCAAAAACGAATCTTTAATTAAAGTAAAAATAATAAAGATAGTAATCTAGTTAGGTAATAAACTAAATAATAAGCATAATATGTCCCGTACTTACGGGAGCTATAGTTACTCTATATAGGCATAAGGCCTATCGTAGCGTGTTACGTAATGCATCAAGAGGGCATGTCTTACCGCACCACTACAGTACCCACTTATTGCTATTATAATCGTTTCCAGTTAACCTATTTCCTAACTTATCCTATTAGCCTTTAATTAAACTAACTAGCTTTTAGTTAATTAAGGTTAATCGGGATTAGGTTATTTAGGATCAATAGGAAACGAGAGCCACCGTACCTATTATTATTAAGAGTTTAATTACTCTTTACGGATTAATTAAACTAAGGAGGCTATAGTAATGCGGTAGATCTAGGCCACGTAGCCTTTTCGATAAATATTTATATAAGTCGCGTACTTATATTTTCATTAGTTAGACTTAGACCTATAGATATCACAGCCTATAGCTATTCACTCATTTCTTACCATACCTTTCTAGCCATCCTCGTTACCTTTTTCTATTTCCCTTTCCCAGCTGCCGTTTTCAGCTAGCCGATCAACCGATTACAGCTATTTACAGCTATAATCTTAGTTAATCGGCACTGGGCCAGTTATTAGCAGTTAGGTAGCCGTTTTCGTGCCTTCATTACAGCGTGCCCACGCTGCTCCTATTCATTACTAGGCTAGGAGAAGGAAGGAATTAGGTCGTAACTTTAACGAGGTCGTCGTAACGGAGGTCTACGTCCGCTAATACGAGGAAGCGAAGGGAATTAAATACTAAGGCTATAAAGGAACGTCGGACCTCCGTTTATACGATCGAATAAACGAACGATTTACGGCTAAGGGACTCGCCGATCGGCGTACTTTAAGTGTATATTATAGCGTTAATAAGGTCGATTTACTTTTAATAGTCTACGGCTTACCGGAAACGCTTAACGATACTAACCCCTCCTTTTAAAATCCGAACGCTATAAAATTACTCTACTACCTCGACGTATTCCCTTATTATATTAAAGGGATTAAGCTCCTTATTTTCTTAGGCTTGACGGACGACTTCGATTAGTAGTTTAAAGATAGAATACGGTAAAATACGGCATTAAAAACCGTAATTATAACTATCTTATTATGTCGCGTAAAACGTAGACGCCTACATTTACGCTTTACGGTATGTAGTATAGTGGTGCAGTAAGACATGCCCTCTTAATGCATTACATAATACGCTACGATAGGCCTTATGCCTATATAGAGTAACCATAGCTCCCGTAAGTACGGGCCATGCCATACTTATTATCGAGTTTACTACTTAGCTAAATTATTATCTTTATTATTTTTACCTTAATTAAAGATTCATTTTTATCGTTAGATTTATCGTTCTCCGATTAATATATCTATCTTAGTTATAAGCGCTTAAGTTACTTCGTCGTACCGCTATAGCCGAATAAGTAACTTTTACGTTTTACCCCTTCTCTCCCTTTACCTCTTATGCCTTCGGACTAGCGACTATTATATCTCTACTACTAAGGGATATAGCTAAGATATAATAACTACGTTAGATTTCTTATCTCTTAATTAATATAGCGGTATTAGTTTTATCTATCTTAAACCATCGTACGTATTATAGTCTTCGATAAAGTATACTTTCGAGTAAACTTATCCGGGCCTTTAATATCGCGTACGCTTTACCCCTCCTTAATAACGACTACCCCATATTTCTTCGACTCCTTAATCATTAATTTACGGAGTTCTTATTTCGCTACTAGGATTTAAAAGATACCGATCGCCGTTAGCGCCGCTATATAACCCGCGAAATAGTCCGCGTTTTACGTTAAATAAAGTATTCCGTCTTATAATTATTTATCTATTATAAGAAGGTACGTATAAGCCCGGGAACTTTTACGATACTATTACCGCTAGGATACTACTTAGTGCTTAATACTTATAACGTTATTAAGCTATCGATATTACGATATAATACGACGACTAAACTACGTTTATACCGATTAGGATAACCTTTATATGGTTATTTATCTACTATATAGAGGTACCCGTAAAACCCGAGAAACTTTCGTCGTAATATTAACCGCTACTAGGAATAGTACTTAGCCCTCGATACTAACCGCTTACTCGAACCGCTAATAGTATAGTATATCTCGCGCGAATAAATAGCGCTTATAGCGATTAAAGCAGGCCCCTTATGGTTATTTATTTACTATATAAAGAATATACGAACGCCTTAATATAAATTACGATAACCTATACGACCCGCTACTCCCTTACTAATACTAAGAACGGATAAAGACTAATAGTAATTATACCCTAACCGAACTTACGATAGCTTTTTTTCCATTCTAAACCTATTAACCGATATAAACTAAATATATAAATATTAATAGCTTATTATATTAAAGGCATTTTAAGATACCTAGGCGTAACGACTCGACGATATAGTATAGGATATAATATAAATATTAATATTAATGGTATAACTGAAATTAATAAATTAATAGTTACTAATAACCGATAGTTTTAAGAAGAGCGAGGAATTAATATTTATAAAACTATATAAATGAAAAGGATTAAGGAAACGGAACTAGAGTCGAACTAATAGGTATACCTATATATAGTCTAGCCCTATATTATTAATTAATAGCTAGTATAATATCCGAACTTTATTAATTAAGATAATATAATAAATAATAATATATCTATACTAAAAAAAGAATATTAAGACATAAATAATAATTATCTTATCTTTATCCTTATATTAGATAATAAGACCTTTATTACCTTCCTTTCTACTTTATACCTCGTACCGATAAACTAAACGGAATCCGTAGCTAGGAAACGAAGTAAATCGCTATCGGGACCCGAAGTAATAAAGACTAAACCACTAGTAAAGACCTTAAGAATCGATACTAACTCTCCGCCCTTACCGCCGCCCGAAGAGGAGGAGGACGACGATAAAACTCCTACTTAACTATTCTCTACCCGTAGCTTTATACTTATCTCGTTAATCCCTATGGCATTATCTTAAAATTATAATAACGAGGCCTTTAGTAACTAGAATATACCGGTAGCTATCCTAATTATCGTAATACTAGCCATTAGATTCTTAAATCCTATTAATTACCTTAAGCTTAAGTTTAATAAACGTAACGTAACCTAATAACTAAAGAGGGTAAATTAATTATTTAACCGCTACCGTATAATTAACGACGATAAGATTAAGAAAATCGGCGAATAAACTACGACTAAAACTATTAAGGAGCGTATTAACGACGTTATAAAGGATTAAACGATCTAAAGAGTTATCGTTATAACCTTAAAGTATCGCTTTAAGATTACCAATAAACTAGGTTAAGCTAACGCTAAACGAAAACTCGAATAACTAAAACGAAGTAACGTAATTTACGATCCCGAAGCGATCTTTACCTATCTTATGAACTATAAACGTTTCTTTAAGCTTATAAAGGATAACGGAAAGCTCCTCTAAAAAGTAAGATACCTAACCCATAAATTCCTAATATTCCTAATTATAAAGTTCTATAAAACGAGAGATTATAACTATAATAAGATCGGAGATATCGATTACTAGATTCTTTATATCTAGCTTTATAAGTAAGCGAAACGTCGTATAATGATATAAATTACCGATAGGAACTAAGTCAAAGAACGACGATAGTATAAAACGGTAACTTTCGAAGAACCCGAGATACTTATGATATAAATAATTTAACGATTAACGACTCCTAGCCTTTAAATGCCTTTACTACCGCCTCTTTCGTAGCCTAAACCCTCTTACGGCTACCTAAGAACTAGTTAGAAAGCTAATATATAGGTCCTTTACGACCGACTTATCGCTTTAGAAATAAAAATAACTTCGTAAAACTACCGTTAAGAGAATAGCTCTTATGGCCCTAGGAATACGTACGGTACCGATTAATAATATTAATAGAAAAACCCGTTCCTAGTAAACGCGGTTCGGAACCTAAATCTTTATAACCTATAAATTAATAGAAGGGCCCTAATAAGTTCTAGACGTAATACCATATTAAACTACCGAGGCATACGTAGTAGGATTTTATTAACCTAATTAAATAACTATAAGGAATTCGAGTACTAATTTTATAGTACTTTCGATTAGCTTTATAACTATATCCGTTACCCGGTACTAACGGATATAATGTAGAATTAGTTCTGCTATAGGAGTAGTAAGCGATTATATTACTTCGAGAACGGAGACCCGGATAAGCTAGAGTTAATACTAATCCTAAGATTAATTATTACCTAAGCTAAGCGTAAAAGAGAACCGATCGCTTATTATATCCTATTCTATATATATTAAAGTAAGGAATCTTTAGAGTAGGTACCTAAGATAGCATATTACTATCTAGCCGAGAAGCTAAAGCTTATATCCCTCGATATACGATATTTTAAGAATAAGGAAGTAATATTAAAATAAGAAGAAATACCTGGAGCTATATCGGAGATTAACTTTATTTAAATAATCGGACGTAAATATAACTACGAACTATACGAGACTAAGAGCTTAGGTTATAATTAAACTAAGGGTCTTATTAACGATAAAGGTATCTATTATTATAAGGGTATTATTAAAACGAACTTAATCGATGTTAACGTAATTAAGCGAGCTAGAGATCCTAACGGCGAATATATTAAAAGAAAAGTACCCGATTAAGAGGATATAGAAGTCCTATCGTTATAGCTTAAACGTAGACCGGCTAAAGCCGGAAAGAATACTACTTCGAATACGAATAACAAAGTTAGGAAGGCGAGGATTATTAACGAGTTATTAAGAGAGTTTTAGTTAGATAAGATTAATAAAAATAGCAAGAAACGCTTTAAGGTTTCGTAGGACGACCTAATTAAGTTTATACCTAGGTTTTCGGAATAAGTAGTTAAGTACCTTACGATACGCGTTATAAAGATTAACGAAGATTAGCTTAAGGTTATTAAAATTATAAAGGAATAGGTATTATAGTGGTGCGGTAAGACATGCCCTCTTAATACATCACGTAACACGTTACGATAGGCCTTATGCCTATATAAAGTAACCATAGCTCCCGTAAGTACGGGATATGCTATGCTTATTATCTAGTTCATTACTTAACTAGATTACTATCTTTACTATTTTTACCTTAATTAAAGATTCGTTTTTATTATTAGATTTATCGTTTTCCGATTAATATATTAATTTTAGTTACGGGCGCTTAAGTTACTTCGTCGTACCGCTATAGCCGAATAAGTAACTTTTACGTTTTACCCCTTTTCTCCCTTTATTTTTTATACCTTCGGGCTAGCGACTACTATATCTCTACGATTAAGGGGCATAGCTAAGATACGATAACTACATTAGATTCCTTACCTCTTAATTAGTATAGCGACATTAGTTTCATTTATCTTAGACCATCGTACGAGCTATAGTCTTCGGTAGAGTATACTTTCGAGTGAACCTATCTATGTCTTTAGTATCGCGTACGCTCTGCTCCTCCTTAGTATAAAAGGATCGGGAAGAAAGCGTTAAAATACCTAGCGTACTATAAACTACCGCCCCGTTTACCGATCCTTCGAGTAGAATATCGGTAAATTCTATTATCGTAAGGAATATTAGGAACTATATCCAGCCTTTCCTTAAGCTAGTAGTTAACGTAGGACCTAACGAGAACGAAGCTTTCGTATCTACGGTAATCGATATAGAAACGTAGTTTAATATAATCGTAGAAAGCTACCTAAAGAAGTAGTATCTCCTTATAACCGGTACTAAGGCGATATAGCGAGGTTTTAGATCCTTTATAAAGATCTTATATATAGGAATAATCGACGGTTCTATCTAGCTTACCGATTACTACCTTCGCTTATCGATTTACGTCGTTAAAGATAGGTTCGTTAGTTACCTCTTATTACTTAATATAAACTTTATCTTCTAGTTCCGTATAAAACTTAAATTCGACGGAAGTACCTTTATAGGAACCGTTAACTTTAGCTCGGCCCGGATAATAATTCCTTTCGCTATCGACTTAAGAAGCGATACGTTACTAAGCCTTATATTCGGCGATTAGGAAAACTAGATACCATTAATACCCTAGGCCGCTTTAATAGCATATATAGGCCTAAAAACGCGTTCTTAGCCGCGTACCTAGAAACCGACGCTAACCTCTAAGCTAAAATTAATTATACCTACCTTTATAACGACGATATAAAGGCAGTACCTATCTTTAAAGCTAAGGACTTATCGGCCCTGGAACTCGGTCTAGATAAAGGAGATAAAGCGATCACTAGATTAAGCGACGAAGAATTTCTTTACGTTTTTAGTAAAGCTATTACGAAGGTAATTCGATATACGACGTAAGAATTAAAATAATATAAGCAAGACCTCGCCCTTGGTTCAGATTAATTTATTAGATTAAATGTACGTTTTTAATTAATATTATATATAAACCTAAATCGCGTAAAGGTTAGCCTATAAATAACGTACCGTTAAACGGCTAGATACTACTAGGAATATTAGATTAAAAGGATTAAGTATTAAGGGAAGTTAAGTCGAAATACGAGCCCCTAGATATATTATAAGTCGACAAACCCTATAAAAACATTATACTAAGATTCGCTAGTAACTCCTAAGGTATTAGATTAACAATATAAAGGCTTAACGTTATTAATGTAAGTTTATTAGATACGGAACTAACCGATTAAAGGAAAGACGTACTTATTAAGATCCTATACTAAAGAGAGATAGCCTTAGCCTAGGATTCTTTTAGAATCGGGAAAATCCGACCTAAGGTTTATTTCGATTATAAGATTAAGACGGTATTATATAACGCCTAGTAGGCTAAGGGCATCCCTATCCTAGTACCCCTTAAGAAACGAGTAATCGAAGTCTTACGTACGCGACTAAAGAACGGAATCTTAGAAGAGAGTTATGATTTTTATCGAAATACGTAGTTCGTAATCGAGAAGAAAGATAATAATTTACGACTTATTAACTTTACGATAAAACTAAACACCTAGATCATTCGCGACGCCTTCCTATCCCGAGATAGAGACTTCTTTGCCTAAGAATTTATTATATATTTAATCCTTATAATCGTCGACTTTTTCTCTAGGTACGACTAAGTAACGCTAACGGAAACGAACCGTAACCTAACTACGTTCGTTACTTCCATTAGCCTTATACGTATAACGATTTTACTATAGGGCGTAACGAACTTAATTACCGCTTTTTTCCGAGCCGTTATACGAATTCTTTACGATTTAATTCCTATTAAATGCGAGCCTTTTTTCGACGACGTTAGTATTAAAGGGCCGGTATCGAAATACGATAATTAAAAGGCTTTTCCGGGAATATAATACTTTATCCTAGAGCATTTAGAAAATATCTACGCCGTTTTTCTAAACTTCGAATTAGTTAGTACTGTTACTAGCGTCGTTAAGTCTACTTAGTATAAAGGTAGTACGGTAATTATCGGATATCTATACGGTATAAACGATAGGAAGTCCTCGGAAGCGAAGATAGTTAAGATCTTAGAATAGAAGTTATATAAGAATATAAACGAAGTAAGGTCTTTTATTAATATTACGGTTTTCTTTAGGATATAAATCGATTATTACGCTATAGTCGTTAAATCCCTCCTAATATTAATACGTAAGGAAGTATAATTTATTTAAGGTATCGATTAATAATATATTATAAATTCGCTTAAGATTACTTTTATTAACGTATCGGTATTAATTACTTTAAATCAAACTAAAGAATAATTAATTTAAATAAAAGTCGACGCATTAAGAAACGGTTAAGGCTATGTATTAAAATAAGATAACGATAAAGGTAACTTTAGACCTTCGAGATACGAGTTAGGAATCTAAAGAAGGGCGGAGTTAAATTAGGGCGTTACGAAACGAGAGTATCTAGGAGTCGTAAAGTCCTTACGACGGCTTTGAAATTACTTTTATAACATTTACTTCGTATTTAAAACCGACGCTAAAGTATTAATCGCCTAGCTTAACGACGGAATCTCTAGTTTCTTAGGCGCTATCCTTACTAAGTAGATAGCTTATATTAAGATATTTAGCTTCGATATTTAGTATATACCCGGCAAGAGATACTCCGCTATAAACGGTTCCTTACGTAAACCTAACGGCTTAAGCAACGACGACGACGATTCATAGGAAGGCGATATAAAGGACTTTATTAATATATAGCTTAATATAATATACGTAAATATAGCCGTATTATTTAACGCCGCCGAGTAATTTAGCGATAAAGCGCTACTATTATTACCGTCGGAAGAATGATTAATAAAGTCGTAAGAAATAGTAACGTTTCTTACGCGATTTTAATTACTTATTTAATTAAGAAATAAGTAATTAATAGGGTATTAAAAGCGATAGATTCGGTTTAAGAAGGAAGCGCTTAAATACGTCGTTTCGGAAGGTATCCTATAAAGGAAGCCCGAGAAGTATAAGGGCATACGACGAATTATTAATTAGGAGAAACTACGTAAAGCTATAATTAAGGATTACTACGAGGATTTCGGCTATAGGGAACGTACTTCGACCTACGATCGGATAATTAGATTATATTATTAACGCGCTATATTTAAATATGTTACCCGAAAGGTTAAATCGTATCCTAGATATTAAAAAGAAAATAATACCCAGAAAGTTGACCCCGCCTTATATAATAAACGTATAGTATATATTAATAGATTACGGATTTATCGTAATAATCGAAGTACGAAACGAACTATCCGGTTTTCTCAAAGCCCGAGCCATTAGAAAGATAGATTCTAAGACGATTACTAAGTTCATTTAGGGGTAGATATTCCTATAGTACGGCGTACCCCTAGTAATTAAGTATAATGATAGTTCCGAGAATAAAAAGGAGGTCCGTAAAGTAATAGAGTTAATCGGTACTAGAGTTAAAGTCGGTATTACTTATTTCCCGTAATCTTAAGGTATAATCGAGGTTAGGTATAAAGTAATTCGCGGAGGCCTTATAAAAGATATAAACGATAGTAATTAAGAATAAACGAACCTATTAAGGGTAATTATATAAATAAATAAGACCTCGACGCGCTTATACGAAATATCGTTATACGAATTAATATATAAGGGTAAGGTTATTATCCCGATAAAAATCGTTATTCCGACCTAACGTATTATAAATTAAAAGAATATCCCGGACCGAGAATCGCTTTTAGCTATACGCGTACGATTAATCGAAAGACGCTAGGAAGATATATTAACCGTAGCTAAGGTTCTAGTAGTTAAATATAAAAAAGCTATCCGGTACTAGGACGAGAAGAACGCTTACCGGATGCGAAAAGAGCCCCTAAAAGCCGACGACCTTGTACTATTATACGATACGATACGATATATAAATAAGTCGATAGCGGTAAAATTAAAGTACTATTAGAAGGAACCGTACTTAATCGCCGAAAATTTAAGCTATAGTCGTTATAAGCTTAAAAACCCGGATGAAGTTACGTTATTATACCTAGTTTTAGGCTATAGACTACAGAAATTTATTTAAGATATTAACGGGTTTTAAGAGCTAAAGAATTCGAAAGAGGATGAATAAAGTATACGCTTATTACCGACTAAATATAAGGACTAGGAATCGACGATTACTAATAATCCCTAAGCTAAAGGAGGCCTAGAGCTTATGTCCTCGGTAATCGACGACGAAGAAGAAGAATAGTTAGCCCCGAACGATAAGGCGCGAATTATAGTAGAAATATTAAACAAGAAGCTTAAAGAATACGAAGTTATACCTAACGATAAACCCGGACTAAGAAGATCGACCCGATTATATAAATAACCCTTTTATTATAAAACGATAAGGCTATAGTACCGTAAAACGACTTATTTATATCGATCGAAGAATAATAAAACCTAGGAGCTTAAGATATAGTCGCTTTCTTAAGTAAGAGGGAAAAGAAGTTATTCATATGTAGTTATTAAACCCGTAGCCTATATACGAAATTAATACCTTAAATTATAATATTAATAGATACGCACTTCCCTATCTCTTACCTTAAAAGAAAGTATGTTTCTATAAATTATTAACGCCGATTAATGCGTTCTTATACTTAAAGAAATTATCCTTTACGTTTATCGTTAGGAATCCGGGATATTAATATCCTAATGTTATAAAATTATTACATTTTAATTTAGGTATATTTTAGTATTTAAAAGGAAAGTAAGAAAAGTAATTTATATTAATAAAAGTAAAAGAAAAAGAAAAGAAAAGGAATACGTATCTAAAAATAAGCTAGAAGTAATATATATCCGCCTTATCCCTTATTTATTAGTTACTAAGAAAACTAAAAACTTACTTACTTTCCGACCCCCGGAACGTTATAATTTTCGAGTTTATTATAGCTAGTAACTTGTTCTTCGTTACCTATATTATAAGCGGATATACGGCCTAGCGTAGATCCTTTATTAGAAGGGGGTTGCGATCTATCCTTACCCGAAGGTAGGTAAACCGCTCGTTTCGGAATTTATAACGTATCCCGTTAATAGAGAAAAGGTAGACGCTGTAAGAGTACCTAAAGATACGATCGGGGGCTAGGGAACGATAGGAAAAGAACGGTTATATACCTACGTATTTAACGGTATCGGAGCAGGCGAGCCGGCGCTTATAATACTAGTAAGGTACTTCGTTAGGTACCTTATATTATTAAACGATTAAACTAACGACGTAATAAAGATCCGTTATTAATCGACGGAAATATTCGCCGATCGATTCGTTATTATTAATCTTTACGAATAACGTCCGACGACGGAAAGATTAAACGTAGCAGGCGAAGGATATAGTATAGCTTTAAAGGTAGGTAATCTCTTAAAAGTCCTTAATTAAGATCTCTTACGTGACGTACCGGCCGGCCGTCGGCCTACCTAGAAAATAGAACCGAAGGTTACGAATTATTTTATTATTAATCAAATTAACCTTCGATTAATAGATCTTATTAATATTAAAAGCTATATACTTAGCGATATTACTTTATTACCCGAATTCCCTCGATATCTCGGAGCTACCCGCCGATAATTACTTCGGGCTTTGGTTTAAGAGGCGAGAATACGAAACGTAGGATACCTACTAAGGCTAAGGGATTAATCGATTTATATCTCGGAATTCCTCGGTAGAGGGTAGCTAGCGAAACGATTTATTAGGCTATTTATTTATTAGCTTTACCGGCGGTGGTATCGACTTAGCCCGTTAATACGTCGCGGCTTTCTTCTTATCGTTTTTAGCCTTCCCGGCCGCTCCGGTGATCTCTTCGTCGGTAATCCCCGTAGCTTTAAGCTATTCGAATAGCTTAAGGGTAGCTTCCTAGTTTAGTTTTAAGAGTTCCTTTTAAAGGGCGGGGTTTATAATATATATATATATATATAAGAGAGAAATATAGGAACGACGAAATTATAAATCTAAAATTAAGAAAAATCGAAAAACGAATTAAAATAAAGATAGAGAACCTAAGGAAAGGAAGAGAGGAAATAAATCGGAACAGTAAAATAACGAAAAATAAGAGGGAAGGTTAAACGAGAACGAGAGAGTCGAATACGTTACCTAGGTCGTAAGTACCATACTTAGGAGAGTTACGATAATACCTACCCTAGCTTACGTTTAATTATAAGTCCGCGAACGTACGTATTTATTACTTTATTAAGAACATATAATAAGAAGCTATAAGCTAGCGTATCTCTTGTTATAGTTCTATACGTATACGAGGAAACGCGCTTTCCTAAAACGTTAGCCGTAAGGGTATATCTAACTCTATCGTCGATACGTTTCTCTCCCTTCCTCTCTTTTTCCTCTTTAGGTATTTCATTTCGAAAACCACTCCTCTTATAATCATTATATTCTTATTAATCTCTAGCCTGCCTTTTTTATTATTAATTTAAATTCTTATTTTTACCTTTAACTTATTATCCCTCCTTCCTTTCTTTTTTTTTTCTTTTTATTTTTTACGATATCTTCCTCCTGCTTCGCTGGCGTTCCCCTCTCCCCTTTCCTTCCTTCCGTTTATAGAGACGTACGTCGTACCGATTTAGCCGACTTAATACCGCTCTTACGGGAGATTTACAATAGCAAAGATAACTAGAATAATATAAAGAAGTATTAGCTTACTATTGTAGTAGTGCGGTGGATCTAGGCCACGTAGCCTTTTCGATATATATTTATATAGGTCGCGTACTTATATTTTTATCAGTCAGACTTAGACCTATAGTTATCACGACCTATAGCCATATACTCGTTTCTTACTATGCCTTTTCTAGCTATCCTCGTTACCCGTTTCTAGTCTTCCTCCCTTCCTTTCCTAGCTACCGTTTTTAGCTAGCCGATTAACCGATTACAGCTATTTATAGCTATGATCTTAGTTAATCAGCACTGGGCCAGTTGTTAGTAGTTAGGTAGTCCTTATTTCGTGCTTCCGTTAGCGTGCCTACGCTGCTCCTGTTCAGTAGCGACCACCTAGTAGCTCGTCCTTACCTCATCTTAGGAGCGACCTTTTGAACGACCGTTTTTATAGTTAATAGGTTTAGGATACGACGATCAGAAGATTTCCTGATTTTCCGTCAATTAGGAGCTGTTTTCGTAGCTCCAGAGCCGTTTTCGTAGCTTTTGGTCTGAATTTTTAGGTCATAGCTTTTTAGGTTAGGATTAATAGGGAGGGCAGATAACTATGGCGACCATTTTAACAACCCACGCCCTTCCATTAGCTTTTAATTAGTTTATCTAAAAGCTCGTTCGCCGATTAGTAGATCTATCTTATCCTTGTTTCTTAATTATTTCTTTTAATAGGAGATATATCCGTTTTTACCCGGTTTTGCCTTCGTTTTTAATAGTGCCTAGATGGTAGTTTTTCGCCCTTAGTTAATCTAACTCCGTTACCGCTACCACCCCCTTTTTATAACACGTGCTTAAAGGCATCCGTTCTTTACCGATTAGTTTATTTTAATTGTAAGAGGCTTACCGATAGCTCCGATTACCCTTGTTTTATCCCTGCTAGCTAGTTACGGCACCTGGGGAGGTTTTTCCTTACCTCTTTAACCGATAGGTGCTACGATGCCCTTAATTGCTACAAGAAGATACCGACATACCTTATACCTACGAACCTAATCGGGGAACCTACCGATTAGCGCGAAGACCTACAGACGATACCGCGATACGAGATAGATACGATATTGAATAACATAGCCTAGGAAAAAAAAACAGTTACAGTTATAGGATAGAAACGGTTACAGGATATTACCCGGAGACCCCTCTTGTCGCCTTTACCGATATATGGTTGGTAGGAAGAGCCGTGAATGAGCCCTTAGAACTACGTATAGGGGAGGGATCGAGGGTTAAGGGAAGCCCGGTAAATACTACCAGACGAATATAAGAACGGTTATACGAGAATAGCTAGAAACGAGTTATAAAAACGGGCATTGAATAGAATATATTAGTCATTTTATAGGATGAGGAATTAGATGAAAAGGATCAGTAATAGCTATAGACGAGAAGGACGGAGATTACGTTATATCGTATAAGATTGTTTCTTTGTTTCTTACGGGAGCTTCGCTTGTTTTACCTGCCCGTTATAGTTCCTGTTTTCCGATTGATCCCTATTATTTCTTAGTAGCCCTGATGGACCTGACTCGCTCCTAGTTGATTAGGGTTAATTAGGAATGGGTTAATTAGGTTAGGTATAATTATAGCTCCGCTAGCCTAGTTGTTATTAGACTTTTCCTGATCTTTCCTGTTATTTCCTGTTAATCGTTGGTTAAATTAGCTTAGCTCCTAGTTGGCAGCGATCGAATAGGTTCGGGATTAATTAGGATTAATTAGGTATAGTCCGGTACAGTTATAGTTACCTACCTTACTACCTACTTATTACTGTTATAACCGCTCCTAGTTGAAGCTCTATTTCCTGACTTATCCTGTTAGCCTTTAATTAAACTAGCTAGCTTTTAGTTAATTAGAGTTGATCGGGATTAGGTTGATTAGGATTAATAGGAAACGAGAGCTACCGTACCTGTTGTTATATGGGGAGTTTAATTACTCCTTACAGATTAATTAAACTAGGGAGGCTGTAGTAGTGCGGTGGATCTAGGCTACATAGCTTTTTCGATGTATATTTATATGGGTTACGTACTTATATTTTCATTAGTTAAACCTAGACCTATAGCTATTACGACCTATAGCCATTTACTCGTTTCTCGCTATGCCTTTTCTAGCTATCCTCGTTACCCGTTTCTAGTCCCTTTCTTTTCCTTTCCTAGCTACCGTTTTTAGCTGGCCGATTAACCGATTATAGCTGTTTATAGCTGTAATCTTGGTTGATCGGCACTAGGCCAGTTGTTGGCAGTTAGGCAGTCCTTATTTTGTGCCTCCGTCAGCGTGCCTACGCTGCTCCTGTTCACTATTCTAAGTAACTACGATTCGGGAAGAGGCTAGATCGAGCTAAGATTCGATATAACCTAGGCCCTCCGGCTATCCGTTAATCGGCCCCGAACTATAAATTAATAATAGTAGGAATAAACGAAGGTAGCTCTAGCTAATTCTTTCGTATACCTCGCCTACTACGCCTACTTTATTAACGAGGATATTAAGGAGGAGCAGAGCGTACGCGATGCTGGTAACCCGGATAGGTTTACTCGAAAGTGCACTTTATCGAAGATTATAGTACGTACGATAGTCTAAGATAAATAAAACTAATATCGCTATATTAATCGAAAGATAAGGAATCTAATGTAGTTATCGTATCTTAGCTATACTCCTTAGTCGTAAAGATATAGTGGTCGCTAGCCCGAAGGTATAAGAGGTAAGGGAAGAAAAGGAGTAAAACGTAAAAGTTACTTATTCGGCTATAGCGGTACGACGAAGTAACTTAAGCGCCTATAACTAAGATAGATATACTAATCGGAGAACGACGAATCTAATGATAAAAACGAATCTTTAATTAAGGTAAAAATAATAAAGATAGTAATCTAGCTAAGTAATAAATTAAATAATAAATATAGTATATCCCGTACTTACGGGAACTATGGTTATTCTATATAAGTATAAGGCCTATCGTAACGTATTACGTAATATATTAAGAGGGTATATCTTACCGTACTACTATAACCTCCTTAGTTTAATTATACCGTAAGGAATAATTAAATTAAAAAGGGTAGTACGGTAAGTCCCGATTAATATCTTCCCTTAAAACTACCGCGAAACTCCATTCCTCCGGCTACTATCTAATTATTACGACCGCGCCTTTAATTTCTCGTTTAATATCATAAGGAGGCCCTTCTATTACTTTATAGCTAACTTAGCCCGGTTTATCCTTACCGATTTAATCCGATCAGCGTTCTCTTTCTTTATTTCGGCTACCTTTTTCTTAGTTTCGTCCTAGCCCTTTTAATTAGAGGAATAATAAGGTAATAAGCGCGTCCTAAGGGTTAATTAAGTATCTCCCCTCTACCTATAGGATATAGAGGTCTCCCCGGATTAAAAAGCTTTAATCCTTACTAAGCCGGGGGAAGGAAAAGAACGGGTCGTAACCTTAACGAGGTCGTCGTAACGTAGGTCGGTATCTATCGATACGAGGGAATAAGGGGGGTTAGGTACTAAGGCTATAAAGGAACGGCGGACCTTCGCTTACGCGATCGAGCGAACGGAGAATTTACGGCTAAGGGACTCGCCGATCGGTATACTTTAAACGAACGTTATAGCGTTAATAAGGTTAATTCGCTTCTAATAATTTACGGCTTACCGGAAACGCTTAATAATACTAACCTTTCCTTTTAAAACCCGAACGTTATAAAATTATTCTATTCCCTTAGCGTACTTTCTTATAATATTAAAGGGGTCGAGGCCCTTATTCTTTTAGGCCTAGCGCGCGACTTCGATCGGTCGTTTAAAGATAAGATACGGTAAAATACTACTTTAAAAACCGTAACTAAAGTTATTTTATTAGTTTATTAACGCGACGTAATAGGTAAACTAAAGGGTTATATTAAGCTTGAGATTACCGTCTTTTTATATTCGCCGTAATTAACCGAGCGCGTACGCCGCCCGATCGAAGGCGCCGTCCCTAACTATATTAAAGCTAAATAGTTTCCGGGGCTTAGGGAGGTATAATATTACGGCGAAGTAAGCTTAGGAGAACTTTAAGGGGTCGGTAATAACTCGTTCGGGATTTCCTAGATCCGTATGGATCGTAAAGATTAAAATAAAGGTAGGGTTATCGAAGAGGTATTAATAGGTTAAGAAGTTAAACGATTCTATTAATCGGTAGCCTATCGTTTAATACGGGTCTATTTCGAAGGCCGCCTTTCGGCTTTTAAGGTCGTAGCTAGTTATAATATAAAAGGCGCGGATATCTTCGTTAATAAGGTAGTCGTAACGAACGAGGTATACGAAAGAGTTAGCTAAGGCTACCCTCGTTTACTCCTATAGCTACTAGTTTATAGTTCGGGATCGATTAACGGATAGCCGGAAGGCCTAGGTTATATCGGATCTTAATTCGATCGAACCTTTCCTTAAATCGTAATTATTAAGAATATTAAGTTAATACTTCTTTATATTATTCTAGTTATTTTTACTAACGTAAATCTCTCGTAGGAGTTTAATTAAGTCGGCTAAATCGGCGCGACGTACGTTTCTATGAACGGAGGAAAGGAAGAAGAAGAGGGGGATTCCGGCGGAGCGGGAGAAAGATATCGTAAAAATAAATAAAAAGAATTAAAGGAAAGGGGAAAAAGATAATAAGTTAAAGGTAAAAATAAGAATTTAAATTAATAATAGGAAAGATGGGCTAAAGATCAATAGGAATATAATAATTATAAGGGGGGGGATTTCGGAATAAGATATTTAAAGAGGAAAAAAAGAAGGAGGAAGGGAAACGTATCGACGATATAATTAGATATACCTTTACGGCTAACGCTTTAGGAAACCGCGTTTCCTCGTATACGTATAAAGCTATAATAAGAGATACGCTAGCTTATAGCTTCTTATTATATGCTTTTAATAAAGTAATAAGTACGTACGTTCGTAGATTCGTAATTAAACGTAGGCTAAGGTAAGTATTATCGAAACTCTCTTAAGTACGGTACTTACGACCTAGGTAACGTATTCGACTCTCTCGTTCTCGTCCGGCTTCTCCTCTTATTTTTCGCTATTCTACGGTTCCGATCTATTTCCTTTCTTTCTTTCCCTAGGTCCTTTATCTTCGTTTTAATTCGTTTTTCGACTTTTCTTAATTCTAGATTTATAATTTCGTCGTCCTTATCTCTCTTTCTTTTATATATATATATAATAAATCCTATTATCTAAAAGTAACTCCTTAAATTAAACCGAGCGTTCGTCTTTAAGCTACTCGAGTAGCTAAAGGCTACGGGAATTACCGACGAAGAAATCGCCGGGGCGTTTAAGAAGGTTAAGAAGGATAAGAAGAAAGCCGTAACGTATTAATAGGCTAAGTCGATACCGCTACCCGTAAACCTAATAAATAAATAGCCCGATAAATCCTTCCGCCGGTTATTCTTACCGAGGAATTCCGGGACGTTAATCGGTTAATTCCTAAGCCTTAGTAGGTACCGTATATCCCGTACTTCCGTCCGCTAGACTAAAGCCCGAAAGTAATTATCGGCCGGTAGCTCCGAGGTATCGAGGGAATTCGGGTAATAAACTAATAGCGCTAGGTATATAGCTTTTAATATTAATAAGATCTATTAATTAAGGGCTAGATTAATTAATAATAAGATAATTCGTAACGTTCGGTTTTATTTTTTAGGTAGGCCGGTAGCCGGCCGGTATATCGTATAAGAAATTATAAATAAGGACTTTTAAGAGGTTACTTACCTTTAGAGCTACGTTATATCCCTCGTTCGTTACGTTTAGTTTTCTTACCGTCGGACGTTATTTATAAAGATTAATAATAAGGACCCGGTTAACGAATATTTCCGTCGGCTAGCGACGGACCTTCGTTACGTCGTTAGTTTATTCGTTTAATAGTATAAGGTACCTAACGAGGTATCCTACTAATGCTACGAGCGCCGGTTCGCCTTCTTTAATACCGCTAAATACGCGGGTATATAGCCCTTTTTTTCCTACCGATCGCTAGCTCCCGATCGTATCTTTAGGTACTTCTACGGCGTTTACCTTTTCTTTATTAACGGGATACGTTATAAATTTCGTAACGAACGGTTTACCTACCTACGGACGAAGATAAATCGTAACCTCCTTCTAATAGAGGATTTAAGCTAGGCCGTATACCCGCTTATAATATAGGTAACGAAGGAGGAGTTATTATTTATAATAAACTCGAAGATCGCTACTTTCCGGGGGTCGGAAAGTAAATAAGTTTTTAGTTTTCTTAGTAATTAATAAGTAAAGGATAGGGTAAGAGGGTAAAGAAGAAAAGAGAGGTATTAATCGGCGGGTATACGTTACTTCTGGCTTATTTTTAGACGCGTATTTCTTTTCTTTCCTTTTTCTTTTACTTTTATTAATATAAATTACTTTCCTTACTTTCCCTTCGAATATTAAAATATACCTATATTAAAATATGATACGTAGATTGGGAGAGCTACGTAGGTACTGAGGTTGCTTCTTAGGAGTAACGGAAGGTAGGAAGAAGAAGGTAAATTAATTAACTATCTAAGAAGGAAGGAGATTAATAAAGGAAATACGAGCTACCTATATATAAACGATAGGGAACTACGAGCTATGTTATATAAGCGAGTTAAGAGCTATGTTAGGTAAGCGAGTAACTCGAGAAGGGGTAAGGAGTTATATATAAGTAGCTCTTTATATAATATATTCCTTAGCTAGGCTCGCGATAGCGAGCTTAACTAAATAATAATAGTAGCTTAGCCGAAGGGCTCGCGATAATTAGCTTAACTATTCTCTTAATTAAAGTCCTAGGTTAGCTCGAGCCTTACTCGCCTTACTAGCTTTTCGGGGTAATATATTCGTCGCTTTAGTTACTTACGCCTTTATCTAATACTCCTAATAGCTTAAAGTCTCCTTTTAATTAGTTATTATATTAACTCTTCCTAATATCCTAATAAAAGAGATATATCGTAGTTTTTAATTAAGTATATTTACCGTATTCGTTATGCGCTCGCGAGGGCTCTTATTACTTCGCTTTATATTATTATTATCGTACGCGAATCCTTTCGTAGCTTTATTAGGTTAATATCCGGTAACGCTTCTTCTTATACTTAAGCTATTATACTATAAGAGAAAAATCTCCTACTCTTTCGTAGTAGCTCTCTCCCTTTCCTCTTTTCTTTTATAAAGGTATATCTAAAGCTAACCCGATACGCTTCTTTTTAATTCCCTATCGCTCTCGGTTACGTATATAACCTATATATTACTTTATTCGCGCGTATTTTATTTAAGTAATTTATTTTTTAATTACGGTACTTCCTTACTATCGCTCGTTATCGTAGCGAGCTTATAGTAATATATTAACGTAAGCTATGTATTAATATAGTAAGCGCGAGGAATAAAATAAGCTTACGCTTTAGTAATATTAATACGGATATAAGTAATTAGAAGTTAATAGTTCGATAGAATATCCGACCGTTTTAGCTCTTACGAAATCCTTAGTAGTATCGATAACGCGGTTAAGATATTAAGCGATAGAATAAGCTAATTCCGTAACTACGCCTAGATATTCGTCGAGGAGCGAGCTTACGACCCCGCTATATCCGACTAAGGTCCGGCCGAATACGTAGAGCTAGTTATTTAATCTACCGTAGTAAAGGAAGCTATCGTTATTCTAGATGCTTCCGCGGCCGTTAAGATTATTCTAGTTATTACTTCTAGCGCCGCCGAAAAACGACGTAATATATTCTTCGACGTTACTATCGATCGCTTAAATAGCTTTACCTACGATATCGCGATTAATATATATATCTTGGTAGTTATTATAAGTAACTCCTTTTTTAATACCGGTATTAATAATCTCTTTATATACCGCGATAAGGAAAAGTAATTTATTTACCGATATATAAGTTAACTTTTATATTATAGTTATTATAAATTATAAGCCTTTAATTAATTATTTACTTTAGATTTCCGATCGAGGTTTAGTTATAGTATGAAATATTATAGAATTACGCTTCCTCGAGCGTCGTATAGCCCGCCGTATTCCTTCGTTCCTTAGAGCTTTCTTTATTATACTAAAGCCTAAAGCCGTATTTCGTAAGCGGGCTTATAAGGAGAGTAGCTTTAGAGGTAAGGCTCGTAAGTAACGAGCCCGTTATATTAAACGGGAATAAATATATAAAGATCTAAAGCGAGAGGGGGTCCGTTGCGTTATTCGTAAGTACGGGGCTATAGAGTTAGATAATAATAGTAATACTTCCGAGTTTATACCTCGGGACGTAGAAACTACGGATAGCTTTATAAAAGGCGACTCCGGGAGCGACTTAAAGATAGTTATTTAAGCTACCCCGGGATCCCGTTAAGCGCTTATTATTATAACCGAATAAGAACTAATAATCGCTTTTATTTCGAGAGCCTAGGCCGCCGCCGTATTAATAGCTTGTCACGTAGGCATGCACCCCTAGTGGGAACCACCTAGCTTACCTAAGCTAGTTAAGCACTACTATATATACCTATAGATCGCTTTATACTCTCTAATAGCTTTCCTTCTTTTCTAATTAGTTAATATATACCTTCTTACCCTTATTCTATTACTCTTTTTACGAATAACCTATTAACCTAAGCTTAGCTTTCGCTAGTTACGTAATAATTATAAGCCCGGGGTACTTCTAAGGAGCTATTATAACTTAGGTTATTCTAGCGTAAGTAAGTAATATATTTATCTATTTCTTAGATTTTACGATTATACTCCCTTTATATTTCTATACCGGTACTCTGCTCTTATATTAAGTATTAGATAGTCGATTACTTATTTCGCTATAACGATTAATACTTCCGAATTCTCTTTAGATAAGATTCCTATTAACGTTTACTTACGAGCTTACGATAAGTAGCTACGGTAGTTCCTAACGCTTAAGTCGATAGCTATTTAATTCGGTATTTAAAAGGACGTTAATCTAAATGGAGCTAAGTTTAACGTTATTCGAGTCGTAGTAGGTACTTTTAAGGAGTATATTATTTAAGAGAACGAATTCCTTAAAGAAAATTATAAGAAAGCCGTTTACGAGTAGGCGTCGATCCTAACCGAAGACCGAGGAGATTAGCTACTAAGGCCTAAGGTACGAATTCGAGAGTAATAAACGGTAGCGTATAATGAGTTCGTTTCCTAGTAGATAACGACCGAGGCTTAGGTTATAGCTACTAGTAAGTAATATAGGGTCCTCTATAGCTAGATTCTCGCATTTATTTCGGTAGGTTTTCTTAAGGTAATTAATATGAAGATATAGTTCCTAGATTTTAACCCGATTATTTAAAATCTCGTAAAGATCTTCCGTAAGTAGATTACTTCTACCGAAGCCGCTATTAAGACGCTCGCTAGGCGAGAATACCGTAAGATACTCTAGAGAATAAAGGTAGGTACTTATAATCCCGAGTAGTTTTACGTTATATAGTAATACGCCTTTCTTCGCGTTCGCGCTTATTATATTAACGAGATTAAAGGCGTTATGGGAGTAAAGGATTTCTTCGAAGTAGTTAGGGTTAAGATCGTAATCGACTAGGCTATATGGATATTAATCGCTTTTATTAAAGCTAATAAACTCGGCGAGTAACTAAAGATCCTTAAGTAACTAGGTATCGTATTTAGCGCTTTCGCTACCGAGAATAAGTAGAAAGGTAAATTAGGTTATAAAATTTTCGTAATAGTTTATTAAGGAGCGACTTTAAGAGCGAAATTAGTTAATAATAGCGGCTAAAGAAAACTAACGTATTACGAATGCCCTTATAAGTCTAGAGGTAAATCATACTTATAAATAACTCGCTTTTATAGAATCCTATAGAAGTCCGTTACTAGTTAGACTATACGTAACTTAAAGCCGATCCCGGTTAATATCATACGAAGAATTAAGGCTAGATACGACTTACTTAAGTACGCTAAGTTCCGAAACTAAATTAACCGCTAGGGGTAGGACGTTTCCGTAAATAATGTACTTAATAATCGCTCCGGGAACGGAAGAGGAAATAACGCTATTATTTAAGTAATTAATATTAACGTAATAATAATCGACTTACGTATTATATACCTATTTACCTAGATTAGGATCTACTTTATTATAGACCTAGTCCGATACCTACTATCGGAAAGTACCGTCTTCGATAACTATAGAGTAGTTTACCTTATTAATAATCGTAATCTTCTAATAAAGGAGTCGTTCGTTTCCGTTAAAGACGGATAGACGGTCGAAGGTAATACTATAAGCTTTCCTATTACTAATACGGGTCGTAAGATTATCGAGAAATATATTTTAGATTAATTTAATAAGCCTACCTTTAATCTAAAGCTTAAGGACGTCGTATTTATTAAAGATTTTTACGTTAATATTATCTTTAAGGCGAAACTTCGTAATATAGGTATTTAGTTTTACGGTTTAAATTATACTTTAAGGAATGGAACCCTCGAGAAAAGTATTATAGTAAGGAAGCTAAAGCGACGCTTTAACCTAGTCTTTTTCGAATTTAAGTAGTTCTTTTCTTATTCGTAAGTCTTATCCGTAATATTATTTATAATATTATCGAGTATTTTACGGAGCGTAGCGTCGATCGTAATAGTATCTTATTTCCCGGAGAGAAACGTCCGGTAAAGAAGATCGAGAGATACTACTAAACCGAGAAAAGACTCCGAGGCGCTTTAGTATTAGCGAATAAGGTATCTTAGTCCTAAGGCGCTTAGAGCCTTCGTTAAAAACGCCCGGAACGTTAAGATTAACGGTATACCTATAATTAAATACGAGTATTATAGTTAAGCGATAGGTAAGAGAGTAATTTCGCGCCGTTTATTAATATATCGCTCGTTACGTCTTTTTTAAAAGGTATATTAGGATCTATTTAACTACCCGGAAGGTTACGACGGATTTAAGTAGCTTATCGTAATTAGGGATAAATTTAACGGAATATTATAGGTTAAGACCCTAGAGAGTAAGCAAGGTCTACTAGTAATAAGAATTCTTCGATTCTTTAAAAGATAGGTTCGGAAGTAATTCCGACTCTTAATCTATAAGATACGTTACGATAACGAGCGTTTAATAATAAGTATTAAAGGTATATCCGGATATAAGATCTAGGTAATAAAAGAAGGCATTAATCTCGAATTTCCGCCGGTTAATACTAAGGAGCTAACCGGTAGGGGTAAGAAAGCTAAATGGATTATTATCGTTAAGTCGATTAAGATAAGGATTAAAGCAAGGCTACTAGAGAAACTATAGCCGGAAACCGTTAAAGCCGTAGTATATCTAATTAATATTAGCCTTAGCTAAGCTTATAATCTTCGTATACTTTACGAGCTTTTAAATACCTAATTTAAGTAGTACTTTAGATGATATACTTTAAAGGTAATAAGGGAGCTAACGAGCGACCTACGACCGGATTAGAACGGTATTTATATATACGGGTATCGCGCGTATTCCTTAATAGGAGAGCGTATTTAAGATCTTAATAAGAGAGGATTTAAGGTAAACCTACGAGCTTATATCGGGTATTTAGTAGGATATTATACTAGTAATTTATACCGAATTTAGGTTCCTAAGCTAGGTAGAGTAATCCTAATTAGGAATATAATCTTTAACGAAGAAACGTTTTATAGCTAAATAAATAAGTTAAAAGCTTAGTAATTCGAACGGAAAGAAATTAATCGAATAAATCTTTCGATACGTATAAGTAATAACGTTACTTAATTAATTATCGAAGCATTAAACCTATAGGATTTATTCGTATTATTTAATCGAGAGTTAAGTAGCGAGCTAACTTCCCTCGGGAGTAGCGAGCCTACCTCGGGTAACTAAGATCTAAATACGACTTAATCCGCCGGTCCTAGCTCGGGAATAGGATAGCTTCTAAAAGAAAAAGAACTAAAGATAAATTCCGATAATTTAAAATACGAAACGGCTAGGTTTAAAGACGAATAACCGTAAGAGGTAATAAAATTATTCGAATTAATCGAATAGGAGATATAAGAGTAATTCGAAGCGGAAACCTAGGAGAAATTAAACGAAGAAACGGATATACCTTACGGGCTTTCGAGTTTAAGACTTACTTTAATTATACCCGCGGAAGCTACGGGAAGTAAGAATATTCCGATAAGGAGTATAAAGTAACTAAAGTTAGGTACGGCTATTAGTAAAAGTACCGAAAGTCCGGAGCGGCGAATATACTTCGCCGACGGAATAAATACTCGGGAATAACCTTTAAAGTAATTAACTAAAGAAACTCGTACTTCTTCCGAAGAAGAGGAGTAATATAGCCTATCCCCGTAAACTACTTAGCGTAAGTAACGTAAAAAAAAGGTTTATTCTCTTATTATCCGTTATAATAAAAGGAAGAAAGGAAAAAGCCCGGAAAGAAATGAAGTAATAAGTAGCTTAAGTACTAGAGTTTACGTAATATCGGATAATTTAACGGCTAGGAATAACCTCCTAGGAGATCGCTAGCTCGATTTCGTAATAACCTTCTGGCTTAATTAATTAAAAGGATAATAAGTAAAAAGCTATGATAAATATATTACGTTATACTTAGTTTTCGTAGTAGCCGTTAATTAAACGAAGGCCGAGCGATTAAACGTATCGCTTAATAAGATAAGAATTTATCGCGACGATTTACTTAAACCGCTAAAGATATAAAAGGACTTAAATAAGTATTTATTAGGAGAGCGATTTAAAGAAAACGTTAGATCTAAAATTAAGACCTTCTTACGTATTAAAATATAGCGTATTATTAATCGCGAACGGGTAAGAATAAAGTTAATTTTATTAATATAGGTCTTCGATTATAAATTCGACGAAGATATTTTCCTTACTACCTATAAGTCGCGTTTAATAGCGCGAGGAAATTTATAGCCTAAAGAGTTACTCGAGAGTACTTACGTAATTACGTTAATAATAAAATCGTTCCGTATAATAATAATTATCGTAACCTAATTCGACCTCGAAGTTAATTAATATAATATTAAAAACGCGTTCCTTAACGCGGTAAGACCGGAAAGCGACCTTATACCTATAGAGTTACTAAACGGGTTTAAGGAAGAAGGAAAATGCGCCCTCGCTATAAGAATAATATACGGGTTTAGAGATTTACCCCTACTTTAGTTTAAGGAGATAGAAAGTACCTTTAACCGCCTAAGATTCCAGAGCTCTCTAGAGGAGCCGTACTTATTCTATATAAAAGGACGAGAAGTTTTCGTATTAATATACGTAAACGATATATTAGTTATAAATTATAAAAGCTTAGAGGTAATGGTATAAAAAGTAGCTTAGGGGTTAAAGAATACCTATAAAATAAAAGAGCTTAGATCGGTAAAGTAATATTTAGGGATTAAGGTAATACGTAATCGTAAAGTACGAATTATAACCTTAATATACGACGCTTATATCGAGAAGATTATTAAACGCTTTAAACTAGCGGATAATAATTAGTTTTTAATAATACTACTATTAATTACCGAGCTAGTAAAGTATATAGGCGTTACTTCGAAATAATAAGTTAAGGAATACCAGGAGAAAGTAGGGTTATTATTCTATAGCGTAATTATAATACGCTTAAACGTCGCTTTCGTAGCGTTTTAATTATTCTATTTCCTAATTAATCTAAGACCTTAGTACTTTAAAGCGATTAATTAAACGATTAAATGCTTATATATTACTCGCTTCCTTAGTATAAAGTATAGGAATAAGAGTAATAACGCTTAGGTACTTTTAATTAATAATAACGCTTCGTTTATAAACGATTTAGAGTTAAGAAAGTCGTTTTAGGGATACGTAATATCCTTATTTAAAGGACTAATTATATGGAGAGCTGCTCGCTAGGATATAGTATCGATATCGACGATTAAAGCTAAATTATTTATATTAGAGTATATAGCTAAGGAAACGATGGCTTTTAAACGTTTCTTTAGGGATATTACCTTAAAGTTAGAAGAACCTTAGAGGGTATATAGCGATAATTAGTAAACGATAAAACTAATAATAGGGAAGAAAGAAAGGATTAATACTAGGTTACGCTATATAAATATATAAAATATATAGCTACGCTAGAAGTACTAAAAAGGTACCTTCGAAGTAATTTATCTCCTTATTAATTAAATACTAGTAAACGAACTTACGAAAGCTTTATTACGTTAATCGTTCGAGTACTTTAAAGTATTACTTAACCTATAGGATATTTACGGAGAAGTAATTACGATAATACTTAAAGAATCGCCGTAAGTACTAACGATATATAAATTCTCCCCTTAATTAATTAATATATAGGTATAAAGTATTACCGTTATATAGAAATAGCTTTCCTTACCGTTAAATACCGAACTCGTATTACTCCTAAATCTTAATATAGGAAGGTTATTTTAAGATAAAGAACTTAATTACGGAAGTAGTAAACGCGGTCGGATTAGCGGAAGGTATAAGTACTAGCGGATTCGTTTTAGTATTCGATAATTTCCTCGTATAAGCGGTCGGCTTATCGGTATAATACTTCGTATAGGTATTACTCGAAAGAAATAGGCGCGTAAACGCGAGCGATTTTAAATATTACTTCCTTAAAAGATTATACTTCGTTTTCGGAAGTCTTCTCTTTTTTTTTCCCTTTTTTAACGTCTTTTATTTTTATATTTAACTCTTACTCGGGAGCGATAACGGGCGAGGCTACGTTAGGTATTACGGTCGATAGGCCGGCGGAAACGCTACTTACGTTAGTTAGAGTAATGAAAGGGCTAGTAAGTATAAAGCTAAGGGCGGGTACGGCTACGGTAGTCGATAAACCGGTAGCGGAAGGGCTTACGCTTAGTTAGGTAAACTAATTAAAGTTAGTTACGTTTCGTCGTAATTTTACGGTTTCGGGTACCGCGGGTATTTACTTCCCGTTTTAATAAAGCGTAAGGAATTCCTTTATTATCGTAATAAGTTTAAAGGCTTATAAGTAACGTTAACGAATATTAATTAACGTAAAATAAAGCTTATATATTAACCGAGGACTCGATACGGGCGACGATAAGATAAGTAGCCGGTAGAATTAAAGCGTCGGCCTTATATAATATTAGCTTTAGATTTTAACGTACGGAGGTAAGAAGACTTATAAAGATACGTAAGCGTAGCTAAATAAGTAGCGGTAGTAACGGCCGGTATTTTAAAAAGAATCGAAGTACTTTTTAATAGACTTATTCTAAGCCGTATTACGTACGTAGCTTAGGTAAGAAATTATACGGCGAATTCCGTACTTTCGATTACGGATAGCCGAAGTAATTCCTAAGGCGACGGTAATAAAAGCTAGAACGGCCGGTACGATAGGAATATTAAACGGGACCGCCGGAACGGCCGGGCTAAAGGAAGTAACGGAAGCGGTAGTAACTCTGGGAACCGAAGAAGCGCTACGGCTTCGTTCCTATCCTCGTTCTCGTCTTACGATATTATTACGAATCGGAATAATAATAATAACGGTTACTTAAGTTACGTAAGTAACGGCGATATTATTAAAGGACGTAATTTAATATACGCGAATCTAGGCTTAGATTTTACGCGAGGGAATCTTACGAGTAATTAATATAACCGGGCGGTCGTTTTTTTCGATTACTTCTTCGTATAAGGAAAGGGAGTCTTTCTCGGAGAACTCTTCCTTAAAGGATTCGTCGGTAGAGACTTTAATAACTCGGGATACGGTACCTTAAGAAGCTCGAATAATTAAGGCCTAAGTACGTTACGCTAAGGCGTTAGGTACGATTATATCGACGTCGCTTTTATCGATAAAAGGATCCTTAAAGGACTAAGCGATAACTAAGGCTCCGGACCCGGGAGTAAAGGATATCCTTCCGCGGCGAGTAAGGCTACCGGCCGAAGCTCTAATATTATTTCCCGTACGAATACGGGAAATAAGCTAAGAACTCGCGGCGGAAAAGCCGAGTATCCTTTACTTTAACGAGGCTACGGTACTTTAAAGCGTTAGTATTATCTTACGAAGCTTTTAAGTATCGGATATATTAAGAAATCGTTAACTACGGTATTATATTATTACCGGTAGATAATAAGTAGGTAATAAACGAATTATTTCGAATAACCTCCTACTTATTAATATAAAATAATTAACGATCGCTTTATCGTTTTAGGATACTTTAATATTAAGAATAATATATTAATCGTAAATAATAACCCTTACCGTAATAAGCTAAGCTACTATCTTATAATCGCTTAATGGAAGTATATTACGACTCGTATAATACGCGAGCTACGCTTTACGTAAATTATAAAAGGAGCGGACTTACCTTACGATAATAAATTAACGAAGCTCTATTAATTATATTAGCTTACGATCGCATAATTAATGGAATTACTTAATTATAGTTAAGGATATATACTTATAATAAATAACCTAGGGAAGAAAGAAAGAAAGAAAGGTACGTTTAATTCGAGAACGAGAAATCCTAGATATATTTATACTTAACCGCCTTCGTAAGAAAAACGGCAGAATCGGTTAATATGAATAACGCGCGCGAACGCGCGCGATAGTAATAAAGGAAATTAAATCCTAGTATTAATACCAGAGCTATTACTATTACTACTATATTACTTATATAGCTAACTACCGCTTAATCGAAAGCGAGTAATTATACGAATAATTATACGAATAATTATTTTCATTTATAATAAACTATAGAACTTTAAGTAAGGGGTATAAAGAGTATATAACTTAAAAGAAAATACTATTAGTAATAAACCGGAGCATATACGGATAGGGGGATATAAGGAAGCCCGAAATAAGGTACCTAGTAATCGATTAACCTTAAGGAGGTATAACGAGATTAAGGAATAACCTCTTAGGCTATTATCGTAAGCAAAGGACTATAGTTAACCTCACTATCGTAAGCTTAACTAGGAGGTATATTACGTAGGTATATACCCCTAGTAGGAACCACCTAGCTTACCTAAGCTAGTTAAGCACTACTATATATACCTATAGATCGCTCTATACTCTCTAGTAGCTTTCCTTCTTTTCTAGGTAGTTAATATATACCTTCTCACCCTTATTCCATTGCTCTCTTTACGAATAACCTATTAACCTAAGCTTAGCTCTCGCCAGCTACGTAATATAGCTCCTAAGGAAACTATCGGCGAATACCGAGTATTTATTAAGCCGTCGCTATATATATTAAGTATTTTTACGGAAGCTCGAAGCTAGAAGAATAATTCCCTTATTATTATTACCGCCGTCGTACCGACGCTTATTCGCTTAACGAAAGCCGGCGGCCCTTTTTTTCTTTTAAGCTACGGATAGCCTAGTAATCGCTCGTTTATCGTTAACGATATTATACCGAGTCTAGGGAAGCGTTATCGCGCTAGCGCTACCGCCGTTTCTATTCTTATTCCTAATTCGGTTCCTTTTTTTATATTCGCGCCTAAAGAATAAGCTTTTAATAAAAGTAGCTTTTTTAAATTCGAAACGGTTTCTATCGTTACTTCTATTACTATCCGTTAATTAACCGAATTAAGCTTTATTCTTATTATTTACGTTTCTCGAAAGCTTTTAATACGATCTAACTCCTAAGGAGCTACCGAATTATCGCCTACGTCTAAAGGAATCGGTCGAGTTACCCGAGCTAATAATAATATAGCCTCGTTATTTCCCGCTATTACCGAAGAATACGGCCCGCGTAACGATATCCCTTATTATCGGTATATTAATAACGCTATATAATATCGTTCGACGGAAGAGTATTTTTAATTTCTAACTTCTATTAATCGTTACTTACGTTATTTACGTAGTTATTCTTACGTAGCTTTATAAGTATCCCTTAGAATTATATAAGGTTTCGTCGAAAGCTAATTAATTATAATTACCTTTGCGTTATACGTCCTATTTAACGGCTTATCGCCGCTTAAATAACCGACTTTAATTCTAAAGTAATAAGTTCCGAGCTTCCTTTATCGTAGATTACTTTTCTAACTATATTACTCTAAACTACCGTTTTCCGTAAAGAAATAATAGAATTACTTCGTTAGTATTATCCCGAGTAATAACGTTAGCTTATATTACCGCTTATTACCGAGTCGTTACGCGGATAAGCGATTACGGATACTCTCGCTTAAGACGATAGCTCTCTTACTAGACGTAGATAGGTCTTAATTCTAATCCGTTTCTTTCGTAGCTCTCGTACTCGCGGTAATCGCGTCCGTAATAGGGTTAGCCGATAACGCGCTACCCGTACTTCTCGCCGGTTCGTTCGTTTCCGTTAAAGTATATAAGTTAATATTAAACGAAGAGTTACTTCCGCTTAAAGCTTTATCCCCGTTATTATTAACCTAGATATTACTAGATTAAGCTTCGAATAATTATATGCGGTTTAATAATACTAAAACTAATAATACCTTAGCTCCGGCTAAGTTAAGTAATCTAAAAAATAAATATAACCTTAAAGTAAGTACTAAAGCCGGTAGCTTTAAAGGTCGTTAGGTTTTCGGGAGTTTTAAGAATATTATACTAGCTTTATTATATAAGTTAGTTCTTTCGTTAAAAAAAGAAGTCTTATTACGCGTAGATTCTTTTTAGATTAATATCCTTACGTCGTTCTTCGAGTAAAGTATATTATTCTAAGTTAGTTTTTTTTATAGTTAAATTAAAATCCTACGTTACTTTCGTATCCTTTAAGAGCTTTAATGTCGTTATTTCTCTTTTTATATCTTAGAGGTTAAGTAACGATTTAAAATGCTCGAATAATTAACGAGGAAGAGCTTTAGTTAGTTTATCCGCCGGTATTTACCCTATAGGTAGATAAAGTACCTCGAAGGAGCCCTTTTATTATTTTTATCGGAACTATAAGTATTATATATTTATATAACGGAACCTTATATTAATTCTTTCTTTATTTTTTACGATTAATTTAATGGTTTATTAGTTATCGCTATAGATTATTTATAGCTCTCCTAGATCTAGGGTAATATCCCTAAAGAAGCGTTTAAGAGCTATCGTTTCCTTAGCTATATATTCTAATCCTAGGAGCTTAGCTTCGGTTATCGACGTCGAAACTATAGCTTAGCGAGCTACCTTTTATACTATCGGGCTTTTAAAGAGCGATATAATATAGCCTTATAACGATTTTCTAGTTTCTAGATCGTTTACGAAAGAAGCGTCGCTAGCGATTAATAACGCTTATATATTATTATTCTTATTCTTATATCTAATGCTAAGGTAGCGCGTAATATAAAGGTATTTAATCGCTTAGTTAACGGCTTTTATATATTAAGGTTCCGGATTAGTAAGAAAGTAGGAGAGTTATAACGTAGCAAAAGCTACGTTCAGGCGGATTATAATTACGCTATAAAGTAACGACCTTATTTTTTTCTAATATTCCTTAATTTATTACTTCGACGCGACGCCTATAAATTTCATAAGCTCGACAATCGGTAATAATATTATAAGGAACTAGTTATTATCCGCTAAGTTAAAGCGACCTACGATCTTTTCGACGTAGGCGTCGTATATTAAGGTTATCATTTAATTTTCGCGATTACGTATTACCTAAATTTCTAAATACTAGCTTACTAGCCTTAGCTCTTTTATTATATAGGTAGTTTTTAATCCTTAAGCTACCTTTTAAGCTATGAAATCGTTACTTTTATCGTATATAAGTAATAAGTCGTCGACGTATATTAATACGAATACTTCCCTTATTAATATATAGAATATATATAGCTCTTCCGGAGAGCTTTAAAGTCTTAGACGGGTAAAGGTACTCTCGAGCTTCCTAAACCAAAGTAAAGGTAAGTCTCGGAATCCGTATACTACTCTTATAACGAGCACGTACTTCCTTTCTTATTTAAATCCGTTTAGTAGCTCGATTAATATTAGGTCGTCTTCCGGTCGAGTTACGTTAAAAAAAGCGTTCTTAATATCGAATTAATTTACCTTAAGATTAAAATAAGCCGCGATTATTATTATTATTTAGAAAGATTTTATTACGAGTATTATTATATACGTTAATTCGAGTAATTCCTTCGGAAGGAGATTTCCTCGCGTAATTAAGCGCGATTTATATTTATCGAGATAGTTATCTTTATCGAATTTATAATCGAAAACTTATTTTAACGGTATTAGTTTAATTTAAGCTTAGTCGCGATTAATGACTTTCTAAACCCTAGCGCTTAGGAAAGTATTTATTTCTAACCTAGCGTTTTCCTTAAAACGATTCCTTAAGGAGTAATTATTAAGCTCTTTTTACGTTTTTAGGAGCTTAGTTAGTTTATCGTAATAGATTATTATTTTACCGGGCGTTACGTTTAGTCGCTCGGTTTATGCTTATTTAAAGGTAGTTATAATAACTAAATATAGCGTAATAAAAGATTAATCGTTTTACGTTCCGTCGAGCTAATTAAGTAAGAATATAGAAGTAAATTCGTATTAATTACGGTCGCTCGATAGGTTAATTAGCTTATTCGAAGCTATGCTTAATATAAAGGCGCCGGTATTATCCTATCCTTTATTTAAGCCCTTTCCTTCGGGACTTTTTCCTCGCTTTCTCTGGTTATAGCGCGTAGCTAGGGGATATACTTTACGGTTATATTTCCTCCGCTTTTTTCTAGATAATAGGAATGGATTTATTAGTTCGTTAAGCTCGGATTAAGCGGATTATTTTCGATTCCGAGGGATACTAAGCTCTTTATTAGTCGTCGTTCCGTTAAAATAATACATTATCCGATCGGTATTAGTTTTTACGCGATTTTCCGTTACGATATCTCGCTTTAGTCGCGAAGGGCTTTCCGTAGGAGCCCTTTAGCCTTTAAACGGTCCCGAAGGAGACTTTAGTATTAACCTAAAACTTAAGAGCCTATTAAATTAATCCGATTTTTCTTTACTTCCCCGCTTCGTTAGCTCTAAAGCTTAGGATTCCGCCTCTAGTTATTTTTATATCTCTTTTTCTTAATCGAATAGTTCTAGGGATTCCTTTATGGATTAAATCGGAACGTTTAAAGGCGTTTACGGTCGATCGTTTAAAGGTTAATCGTCTATAAATCTAACTTTCTTTTGGATTAAAGTAACGGATTCTCCTTCTTCCGGAGCTTTCTTTGGTTTAGGTTTACCTACCCCCGAAGTCGGGTTAATAAACTAAGTTATATCTAGACTATCGCTCGGAGTAAGTTCGTTATTCCTAAGTTAAGGTAGCTCGCTAATAAACTCTATAATAAAGGGAGCTTACGAATCTTAAATATTTAAAGCTTCGATAATAACTTTCGTTATATTATTAATAACTTTATCCGTAAGGTCGATTCGGTTTAGTTCCTCTTAAGCGAGCTTTTCGGTTTATAATTCTTCGGACTTATCGTAAAATATTTCTTTATTAAAAACGACGTTTCTAATTAGTATTATTTTCCTTAGTTTAGCAACCTATACTCGGTATAGGTTAAATATTTAATATCTAATTAAATAACCGACGTAAGCTTTCGGTTTAACTTTAAACCTTCTTTTATTAAAATCTTAAACGCGTTCTTCTAATAAAGAATACGCGTGATACCCGTACGTATAAATTCCGTATTAATCTAGCCTTAGGTCGCTCGTTAACTCCTTTATAAGCGTAGGTATATATTATTTAAAGTAAACGGTAAACTAAGTATTAAATAATTTATAAGGCAAGCGAAGATAATATATATAGCTCGGGTTTGTATTTATTAAATATGCCGTAGCCTTTACGTATTTAGGCTATAGTTTCTTTAGGAGCCTTGCTCCTATCCTTATTTTAATCGATTTAACGATAATAAATTATCTAACTCTTTTATTCCTATTAATTAGTTCTTTAATATTCGCCGGTAGTAGCTCGAAATTAATACCTTCTTCCTAAGCCTAGATTTTATATCCGGTTAGGCCTTTAATCCCGATTATTACTCGTTCGTTATCGTATCGGAACTTATAGATCGAGAGGCGGAATTATCGTCGTACCTATCTTTTAAAGAGTCGAATAATCTTCGTAACTAAGTAACTTTATTTACTTTTAAGGATCTTTACTTAAAGCATTTCGTTATATTTATTTTTAATAACGAGTATTTATTTAAAGCCGTCGTATCCTTCCGGAAAGTTAAATAAATCTTAATATATACGTTAAAAAGAGCGTAATAAGCGATATAATAATAATCGGCGTAAAATTACTCTCTTACCTATCGTAAGCTTATAATACTCGTACTTAAGCGTAGGTATATTATTAATTTCGATATTCTAGGCATACTTTACGAGTACTTTAAACGCCTCCGGGCTTAGGTATTTAACTCTAAGGTATTAAAGTTACTCGGAGCCTTCTTTCGGTTTTATTTAATTTCTCGATTTTCTTTATCGGGTTTCTTTCCCCTTAGTCGTTAGAATAATAACGAGTAATATTACGCTATATGGTATTATTATAGGCGTACGTAACGGTATTATAAAAAGAACTTACGAATAAACGAAAAACTACTTAAATTTAAAAAATATTAAGTTATAACGACGTTCGAGTTTTCTTATAATAAACCCGTTCTTAATCGACCCCTAGCGAAGAGAGTAATTAAAACTATAGTATTAGATATTAATAATAAAAAGTTTTACTTCGGAAATAATATTAATATAGAAATCTTTAACGAGAATAACGTCTTTAAGCGTAAAGTCGATCGTAAGTTTACCCGACTTATCCTAAAGGTAGTTCTTAATAACGCGTATATTAATACCGGTAATAGGAAAGCTCGTAATATTAACTTCGATAGTTTACCCGTTTCTAACGGAAGCGAAGGAGCCTTCGACTAGTAAATCCCGGTTATTAATAAAGTAAATAACTTCGTAGTTATCGAAGATAATACTTTCGGAAAGGAGGTATCGTATTAAATCCATAGTAGAAAATATTCCTACGCTAGAGGTTATATAAATAATGCGTAGGTCGATTATCGTTACGTTAATATTACCGGATTACTTATTATTCTTATTACGCTTATTCCGAAGTAGGTTAATTCCGAAGGAGCTACCTTAATTAGGAGCGATTACCTTCTATCCGTCGCTCTTAATAAGGACTTGGAATAAAGTAAAGTCGCTTAAGTTATACCGCTATTTAATAGCTAGTTTTACGTCGTCGAGTATATATAAGATTTATCGTAGCGTTTTACCGATAATAGCGAATTAAAAGTTAACGTATACCTCCGGAGCCTAACGGTATTATTTATTATATAAATACTTATTAGCTTTAGCGTTATCGGTCGAATTATTAGAACTATTAAAGCTATTAGCGTTAATCGTTCCGGCTTTATGTCTTAAAGTAGCTCTTTAATACGTAGCTAAGATATAAAGGCCCGATTTACCTATCTTCTTATCCTCGGAAATAAAAGCTCCGAATACTTTACCTAGCTTTATAAGAAAAAGTAGCTATCGTTTAAGCCGGTCCGCCGTAATTAGTTTAATAGTTACGCGAGTAACTTAATCTAAAGCGATCTTAGCTTTAATAACTTCGAAGAAGTCCTTTGCTCCGAATACGCTTCGGATCTCGTTAATATCGTAAGCGAGAACTCGGTAGTAAGCGTTATTTTAAGTAGTAAAGAATTACTCTCCGTAAAAAGTACCCGCCTTTACCTTTTATAAGACCTCGTAGTATTCTTAACGAACGAACGTTTACGTAATAATAAAGATAGAAGCGAGGTAATCGCGGAATAGTTTTACGGTATTTTAAACGTTCGGCTTAAGTCCTTAAGCTTTAAATTATATACCGACGAATTCGAAATAATTAATAAAAACCGAGGATATAATTTAATAATAAAAAGCTCGGTAGCTTTTACCGGCGATAGTAGCTTAAGACTTTTAAGAGCGACTTTACTCGAATAATTACTTATGCTTTTCGATAAAGAAGTAGCGCGGGTTTTCGGTTAAAGCTTTCGGCTCCTTCCTACGAATCTTAGGATCTTTCTCGACCTATTCGTAAAAAGCTTAGAGGTATTACTTCCTCGCTCGCTTCTTTTCTTAAGTAATAAATTCTTCGAGCGATAGAAGTATCGCCGAGCTTAGTTTATAATCGTTTACATTAGGATTAATATCCTTTTAAATATCGAATTACTCGGCGTAATTCTAGAAAGTAATAAACTATCGTAGATATTCGTCGAAGTTACGTAGGTTAATATTAATAAGTAGCTTCTTAATAGAGAAGTTTTCGCTAGTACTAGTTATTACTATAAATATATTACTCGAAAGAAAAACGAGAGCGATATTTAAAAGAAAAACGATTAATCGAAAGATTAAAGAGATAGAGATAAATAATAAGATTATTCGGAAGCTTATGTAATAAAACTTTAGTTAACTTAGCTCCTTAGAAGGACTACCGGGTTTATAACTAATACGTAAATTAGGAGAGCTACGTAGATATTAAGGTTACTTCTTAGGAATAACGAAAGGTAGGAAGAAGAAGGTAAATTAACTAACTATTTAAGAAGGAAGAAGATTAATAAAGGAGATACGAGCTACCTATATATAAACGATAGGAAGTTACGAGTTATATTATATAAGCGAGCTAGGAGCTATATTAGGTAAGCGAGTAACTCGAGAAGGGGTAGGGAGCCATATATAAGTAGCTCTTTATGTAATAAAATATAATAATTACGTAATATTAGGATATTAATATCCCGGATTTCTAACGATAAACGTAAAGGATAACTTATCTAAGTATAAGAACGCGTTAATCGCCGTTAATAATCTATGGAAATATACTTTCTTTTAAGGTAAGAAATAAGGGAGGGCGTATTTATTAGTATTATAATTTAAGGTATTAATTTCGTATATAGGCTACCGGTTTAATAATTATATAGGGATAACTTCTATCCTTTCGTACTTAAGAAAGCGACTATATATTAAGCTCTTAGGCTTTATTCCTCTTCGATCGGTATAGGTAGGTTATTGTAAGGCATTATAGCCTTATCGTATTATAATAAGAGGGTTATTTATTAAATCGGGTCGATCTCCTTAGTCCGGGTTTATCGTTAGGTATAACTTCGTATCCTTTAAGCTTTTTATTTAGTATTTTTATTATAATTCGTACCTTATCGTTCGGGGCTAACTATTTTTCCTTTTCGTCGTCGATTACCGAGGATATAGGCTTTAGGCCTCCTTTAGTTTAAGGGTCGTTAGTAGTCGTCGATTCTTAGTTTTTATATTTAGTCGGTAATAGGCGTATAATTTATTCGTCCTCCTCCGGGTTCTTTAGCTCTTAAAATCCGTTAATATCTTAGATAAATTTCCGTAGTTTATAGCCTAAAACCGGGTATAATAACGTAACTCTATCCGGTTCTTTAAGCTTATAACGACTATGGCCTAAATCTTCGTCGATTAGGTACGGTTTCTTCTAATAATACTTTAATTTTACGGCTATCGACTTATTTATATATCGTAACGTATCGTATAATAATACGAGGTCGTCGGTTTTTAAAGGCTCTTTTCGTATCCGGTAAGCGTTCCTTTCGTCCTAATACCGAATAGCTTTCTTATATTTAGCTACTAAAACCTTAGCTACGGCTAATATATCTTTCTAGCGTCTCTCGATTAATTATACGCGTATAGCTAAAAGCGATTCTTAGTCCGGGATATTCTTTTAGTTTATAATACGCTAGGTTAGGATACCGGTTTCTATTAGAATAATAGCCTTACGCTTATATATTAATTCGTATAACGACATTCCGTATAAGCGCGTCGAAATCTTATTTACTTATATAATTACCCTTAATAGGTTCGTTTATTTCCGATCGCTACCGTTTATACCTTTCATAAGGCCTTCGTAAATTACTTTATACCTAACCTCGATTATACCTTTGGATTACGGGAAATAAATAATACCGACTTTAACTTTAATACCGACTAGCTCTATTACTTTACGGACCTCCTTTTTATTCTCGGAATTATTATTATACTTAATTACTAAGGGTACGCCGTACTATAGGAATATCTATTCCTAGAGAAACTTCACGATCGTCTTAGAATCTATCTTTTTAATAACTCGGGCTTCGAGAAAACCGGATAATTCGTTTCGTACTTCGATTATTACGATAAATCCGTTATTTATTAATATATATTATACGTTTATTACCTAGTAGGTAAGAACGTTAACTAGCTCGTTATATAAAGCGGGGTCGATTTTCTAGGTATTATTTCCTTTTTAGTATTTAGGATACGATTTAATCTCTCGGGTAACGTATTCGAATATATCGCGCTAGTAATATAGTTTAATTATCCGATCGTAGGTCGAGGTACGTTCCTTATAACCGAAATCCTCGTAGTAATCCTTAATTATAAATTTATACAGTTTCTCTTAATCGATAACGCGTCGTATGTTCTTATACTTCTCGGGCTTCCTTTATAGGATATCTTCCGAAACGATCTATTTAAGCGCTTCCTTCTTAAACCGGGTCTACCGCTTTTAATACCTTATTAATCGGTTATTTCTTAGTCGGATAGGTAGTTAAAATCGCGTAAGAAACGTTACTATTTCTTACGACTCTACCGATTATTCTTCCGGCGGTTATAACGGTAGGGCTTTATCGCTAGATTTCTCGACGACGTTAAGTAATACGACTATATTTACGCATATTATATTAAGCTATATATTAATAAAGTTCTTTATATCGCCTTCCTATTAATCGTCGTCGTCGTCGCTTAGGCCGCTAGGTTTACGTAAAAAACCGTCCGTAGCGGAATATCTCTTACCGGGTATATATTAAATATCGAAGTTAAATATCTTAATATAAGTTATCTACTTAATAAGAATAGCGCCCGGGAAACTAAAGAATCCGTCGTTAAGTTAAGCGATTAATATTTTAGCGTCGGTTTTAAGTACGAAGTAGATACCGTAAAGGTAGTTTCGAAGCCGTCGTAAGGACTTAACGACTCCTAGATACTCTCGTTTCGTAGCGTAGTAATTTAACTCCGCCTTTCTTTAGATCCTTAACTCGTATTACGAGGGTCTAAAATTACTTTTATCGTTATCCTAACCTAATACGTAGCCTTAACCGTCTTTTAATACGTCGACTTTTACTCGGATTAATTATTTGATAATATAATCTAAAATAATTAATACTGGTACGCTAATAAGAGTAGTTTTAAGCGAATTTATAGCATGTTATTAATCGATACCTTAAATAAAGTATACTTTCTTACGTATTAATATTAGGAGAGGTTTAGCGATTATAGCGTAATAATCGATCTATATTCTAAAGAAAACCGTAATACCGATAAAAGACCTTACTTCGTTTATGTTTTTATATAACTTTTATTTTAAGATCTTAACTATTTTCGCTTCCGAAGACTTCTTATCGTTTATACCGTATAAATATCCGACGATTACCGTACTACTTTTATACTAAGTAGACTTAACGGCGTTAATAATAATACCGGTTAATTCGAAGTTTAGGAAGACGGCGTCGATATTCTCTAAGTACTTAAGGATAAAGCGTCGTATTTCCGGAAAAGCCTCCTAATTATCGTATCTCGATACCGGCCTTTTAATATTAACGTCGTCGAAGAAGGGCTCGTATTTAGTAAGGATTAAATCGTAAAGGATTCGTATAACGGCTCGGAAAAAAGCGATAACTAAGTTTGTCGCGCCTTATAATAAAGTCGTTATACGTAAAAGGCTAATAAGAATAGCGAACGTAATTAAGTTACGGTTCGTTTCCGCTAGCGTTATTTAGTCGTACCTAAAGAAAAAGTCGACGATTATAAGGATTAAATATATAGCGAATTCTTAAGTAAAGGAGTCTTTATCTCGGGATAAGAAGGCGTCGCGAATAATCTAGGCGTTAAGTTTTATCGTAGAGTTAATAAGTCGTAAATTATTATCTTTTTTCTCGACTACGAACTACGTATTTCGATAAGAACCGTAACTCTTTTCTAGGATTTCGTTCTTTAGTCGTATACGTAAGACTTCGATTACTCGTTCCTTAAAGGGTATTAGGATAAGAATGCCCTTAGCCTGTTAAGCGTTATATAATACCGTCCTATTCTTATAATCGGGATAAACCTTAGGCTAGATTTTCCCGATTTTAGAGAAATCCTAGGCTAAGGCTATCTCTTTTCGGTATAAGATCTTAATAAGTACGTCTTTCTTTTAATCGGTTAATTCCGTATCTAATAAACCTACTTTAATAGCGTTAAATATTTCCGTTATTAATCTAATACCTCGGGAGTTACTAGCGAATCTTAATATAATATTCTTATAAGATTTATCGCGCTATAATATATCTAATAACTCGTACTTTAACTTAACCTTTCTTATTACTTAATCCTTTTAGTCGAGTATTCCTAACGGTATCTAATCGTCTAACGGTACGTTATCTACGGGCTAAACTTTACGCGATTTAGGTTTATATATAATATTAACTAAAAACGTACGTTTAGCTTAGTAAGTTAATTCCGAAATAAAGGCTAGGTCTCGCTTATATTATTTCGATTCTTACGTCGTATATCGAATTACCTTCGTAACGGCTTTACTAAAGACGTAATGGAATTCTTCGTCGCTTAATCTAACGATTACCTTATTTCCCTTATCGAAACTAAGTTCGAAGGCCGATAAGTCCTTAACTTCGGAGATAGGTATTACTTTTATATCGTCGTTATAAAGGCGGGTATAATTAATTTTAGCTTAAAGATTAGCGTCGGTTTCTAAATACTCGGTTAGGAACGCGTTTTTAGGCCTATATACGCCATTAAAGCGGCCTAAGGTATTAATAGCATCTAGTTTTCTTAATCGGCGAATATAAGGCTTAATAGCGTATCGCTTCTTAAGTTAATAACGAAAAGGACTATTATCCGGACCGAGCTAAAGTTAACGGTTCTTATAAAGGTACTTCTATCGAATTCGAGTTTTATACAGAACTAAAAGATAAAGTTTATACTAAGTAATAAGGGGTAACTAACGAACCTATCTTTAATAACGTAAATCGATAAGCGAAGGTAATAATCGATAAGTTAAATAAAACCGTCGATTATTTCTATATATAAGGTCTTCGTAAAGGATCTAAAACCTCGCTATATCGCCTTAGTATCGGTTATTAAAAGACGCTATTTCTTTACGTAGCTTTCTACGATTATACTAGACTACGCCCCTATATCGATTACCGTAAATACGAGAGCTTCGTTCCCGTTAGGTTTTACGTTAACTATTAGCTTAAGAAGAGGCCGGATATAGTTTTTAATATCTTTCGCGATAATAAAATCTACCGCTATTTTACTCGAAGGATTAATAAACTAGGCGGTAGTTTATAATACGCTAGGTATTTTAACGCTTTCTTACCGATCCTTTTATACCTATTCCTTTATAATTTTAATAACCTTAAGCTAACCTTCGTTAATCTTTATAACGCGTATCGTAAGGTATTTTACTACCTATTCCGAAAATCTAGGTATAAACTTAATTAGGTCGTCCTACGAAACCTCGAAACGTTTCCTATTATTCTTATTAATCTTATCCAGCTAAAACTCTCTTAATAATTCGTTAATAGTCTTCGCCTTTTTAGGTTAATCGTTCGTATTCGAAGTAGCGTTCTTACCGGCTTTAGTCGGTTTACGCCTAAGTTATAACGATAGGACTTCTATATCTTCTTAATTAGGTACTTCTCTTTCGATATACTCGCCGTTAGGACCTCTAGCTCGCTTTACTACGTTAACTTCGACTAAGTCCGTCTTAATAATACCCTTATAATAATAAATACCTTCGTCGTCGATAAAACCCTTAATCTAACTATAACCTAAGATCTTAATCTCGTATAATTCGTAGTTATATTTACGTTCGACTATTTAAATAACGTTAATTTCCGATATAGCTTTAGGTATTTCTTCCTACTTCGGTACTATATCCTTATTCTTAAAGTATCGTAGATCGAGGGATATAAGCTTTAGCTTTCCGGCTAAATAATAATATACTATCCTACGTACTTACTCTAAAGATTCCTTACTTTAACATACGTAAAATAAAATATAATAAGCGATCGGTTCTCCTTTACGCTTAGCTTCGGTAATAATCGATCCTAGGATTAATATTAACTTTAGTTTATCCGGGTTTCCGTTTTCGAAGTAATATAGTCGCTTTTTATTCCTATAGTAGAATCGATTCTACGTTATATCCATTAGTAGCGGATAGCGGCTATAATTATAAAGCCGATCGAAAGTATTATAGAACTAGTATTTAAATTGCTTATAATTACTCGTTTAAGTTAATAAAATCCTATTACGTATACCTCGGTAGTTTAGTATAATACTACGTCTAGAACCTACTAAGGTCCTTCCGTTAGTTTATAGGTTATAAAAACTTAGGTTCCGAACCGCGTTTATTAAGAATGGACTTTCCTATTAATATTATTAATCGGCGCCGTACGTATCCTTAAGGCCATAAGAGCTACTCTCTTAACGGTAGTTCTACGAAGTTATATTTATCTCTAAAGCGTTAAGTCGGTCGTAGAAGGCCTATATATTAACTTCCTAACTAGTACTTAGGTAGCTGTAAGAAGGTCTAGGCTACGAAGAAAGCGGTAGTAAAGGTATTTAAAGGCTAGGAGTCGTTAATCGTTAAACTATTTACATTATAGGTGTTACGTAGGTATGTACCCCTAGTGGGAACCACCTAGCTTACCTAAGCTAGCTAAGCACTACTATATGTACCTATAGATCGCTCTATACTCTCTAATAGCTTTCCTTCTTTTCTAGTTAGTTAATATATACCTTCTTACCCTTATTTCATTACTCTCTTTACGAATAACCTATTAACATAAGCTTAGCTTTCGCTAGTTACGTAATAGTTATAAGCCCGGGGTACTTCTAAGGAGCTATTATTACTTAGGTTATTCTAGCGTAAGTAAGTAATACATTTATTTATCTCTTAGATCTTACGATTATACTCCCTTTTCTATTCTATACCGGTACTCTACTCTCGTATTTAGCTTTAAATAATCGCTTACTTATTTCGCTATAACGATTAATACGTCCGAATTCTCCCTGGATAAGATTCTAATTAACGTTTACTTACGAGCTTACGATAAATAGCTACGTTAGTTCCTAACGCTTAAGTCGATAGCTATTTAATTCGGTATCTAGAAAGACGTTAATCTAGATGGAGCTAAGTTTAACGCTACTTAAGTCGTAATAGGTACTCTTAAGGAATATATTACTTAAGAGAACGAATTCCTTAAAGAAAATTATAAGAAAGCCGTTTACGAGTAGGCGTCGATCTTAACCGAAGACCGAGGAAATTAGTTACTAAGGCTTAAGGTACGAATTCGAAAGTAATAAACGGTAACGTATAATAAGCTCGTTTCTTAGTAAATAATAATCGAGGCTTAGGTTATAGCTATTAATAAGTAGCATAGGGTTTTCTATAGCTAGATTCTCGCTTCCGTTTCTATAGGCTTTCTTAAGGTAGCTAATATGGAAATATAGTTCCTAGATCTCGATCCGATTATTTAAAACCTCGTAAAGATCTTCCGTAAGTAAATTACTCCTACCGAAGCCGTTATTAAGACGCTCGTTAAACGAGAATATCGTAAGGTACTTTAAAGAGTAAAGATAGGTACCTATAATTCTGAGTAATTCTACGTTATATAGTAATACGCCTTCCTTCGCGCTTGCGTTTATTATATTAACGAAATTAAGGGCGTTATAGAAGCAAAGGATTTCCTCGAAGTAATTAAGGCTAAGATTATAGTCGACTAAGCTATACGGGTATTAATCGCTTTTACTAAAGCTAATAAACTCGGCGAATAACTAAAGACCCTTAAGTAACTAGGTATCGTATTTAACGCTCTCGCTACCGAGAATAAATAGAAAGGTAAATTAGGTTATAGAATTTTCGTAATAGCTTATTAAGGACCGACTTTAGGAGCGAAATTAACTAATAATGGCGGCTAAGGAAAACTAACGAGCTACGAATGCCCTTATAAATCTAAAGGTAAATTATACTTATAAGTAACTCGTTTTTATGAAATCCTATAAAAGTCCGTTACTAGTTAGACTATACGTAACCTAAAGCCGATCCCGGTTAATATTATACGAAAAATTAAGGCTAGATACGACTTACTTAAATACGCTAAGCTCCGAAACTAAATCAACCGCTAGGGGTAGGACGTTCCCGTAAATAATATACCTAATAATCGCTCCGGGAACGGGAAAGGAAATAACGCTATTACCTAGCTAACTAATATTAGCGTAATAATAATCAACCTACGTATTATATACCTATCTACCTAGATTAGGATCTACTTTATTATAAACTTAATCCGATATCTATTATCGGAAAGTACCGTCTTCGGTAACTATAGAGTAATTTACCTTATTAATAATCGTAATCTTTTAATAAAGGGGTTATTCGTTCCCGCTAAAGACGGATAAACGGTCGAAGCTAATACTACGAGCTTTCTTATTATTAATACGGGTCGTAGGATTATCGAGAAGTATATCTTAGATTAATCCGGTAAGCCTACCTTTAATCTAAAGCTTAAGGACGTCGTACTTATTAAAGATTTTTACGTTAATATTATCTCTAAAGCGAAACTTCGTAGTATAGGTATTTAGTTTTACGGTTTAAATTATACTTTAAGGAATGAAACCCTCGAGAAAAGTATTATAATAAGGAAGCTAAAGCGACGCTTTAACCTAGTCTTTTTCGAATTTAAGTAATTCTTTTCTTATTCGTAAGTCCTACCCGTGATATTATTTATAATATTATCGAGTATTCTACGTAGCGTAACGTCGATCGTAGTAATACCTTATTTCCCGGAGAGAAACGTCCGGTAGAGAAGATCGAGAGATACTACTAAACCGAAAGAAGACTCCGAGGTACTTTAGTACTAACGAGTAGGGTATCTTAGTCCTAAGGCGCTTAGAGCCTTCGTTAAAAACGCCCGGAACGTTAAGATTAACGATATACCTATAATTAAGTACGAGTATTATAATTAAGCGATAGGTAAGAAAGTAATCTCGCGCCGTCTATTAATACATCGCTCGTTACGTCCTTTTTAGAAGGTATACTAGGATTTATTTAACTACCCGGAAGGTTACGACGGATCTAAGTAGCTTATCGTAATTAAGGATAAATTTAGCGGAATGTTATAGGTTAAAACCCTAAAAAGTAAGTAAGGTTTACTAGTAATAAGAACTCTTCGATTCTTTAAAAGATAGGTTCGGAAGTAATTCCGACTTTTAATCTATAAGATACGTTACGATAACGAACGCTTAGTAATAAGTATTAAAGGTATATCCGGATATAAGATCTAGGTAGTAAAAGAAGGCATTAATCTCGAACTCCCGCCGGTTAATACTAAGGAATTAACCGGTAGGGGTAAGAAAGCTAGATAGATTATTATCGTTAAATCGATTAAAATAAGAATTAAAGTAAGGCTACTAAAGAAACTATAGCCGGAAACCGTTAAAGCCGCGGTATATTTAATTAATATTAGCCCTAGTTAAGCTTATAATCTTCGTATACCTTACGAGCTTTTAAATACCTAGTTTAAGTAATACTTTAGATAGTATACTCTAGAGGTAATAAAGGAGCTAACGAGCGACCTACGACCAGATTAAAACGATATTTATATATACGGGTATCGCGCGTATCCCTTAATAAGAAAGCGTACTTAGGATCTTAATAGGAGAGGGTTTAAGGTAAACCTACGAGCTTATATCGGGTATTTAATAGGATATTATACTAATAACCTATACCGAATTTAAGTTCCTAAGCTAAGTAAAGTAATCCTAATTAGGGATATAATCTTTAACGAAGAAACGTTTTATAGCTAGATAAATAAATTAAAAGCTTAGTAATTCGAACGGAAAGAAATTAATCGAATAAATCTCTCGATACGTATAAGTAATAACGTTACTTAATTAATTATCGAAGTACTAAACCTATAGGATTCGTTCGTATTATTTAATCGAGAGTTAAATAGCGAGTTAACTTCCCTCGGAGATAGCGAGCCTACCTCGGGTAACGAGGATCTAGATACGACTTAGTCCGCCGGTCTTAACTCGGAAGAGGGGTAGCCTCTAAAAGAAGAACCAGAAATAAATTCCGATAATTTAAAATACGAAACGGCTAGGTTTAAAGACGAATAACCGTAAGAGTTAATAGAATTACTCGAATTAATCGAATAAGAGATATAAGAATAACTCGAAACGGAAACCTAGGAGAAATTAAATAAAGAAGCGGATATATCCTACGGGCTTCCGAGTTTAAGACTTATTCTAGTCGTACCTACGGAAGCTACGGAAAATAAGAATATTCCGATAAGGAGTATAAAGTAACTAAAGTTAGGTACGGCTATTAGTAAAAGTACCGAAAGTCCGGAGCGGCGAGTATACTTCGCCGACGGAATAAATACTCGGGAATAGCCTCTAGAGTAATTAATTAAAGAAACGCGTACTTCCTCCTCCGAAGAGGAGTAATATAGCCTATTCCCGTAAACTACTTAGCGTAAGTAACGTAAGAGAAAGGTCTATCCTTTTATTATCCGTTATAATAAAAAGAAGAAAGGAGAAAACCCGGAAAGGAATGGAATAATAAATAGCTTAAGTATTAAAGTTTACGTAATATTAAATAACCTAACGGCTAAGAATAACCTCTTAAGAGATCGCTAGTTCGACTTCGTAATAACCTTTTAACTTAATTAATTAAAAGGATAATAAGTAAAGAGCTACGATAAATATATTACGCTATACTTAGTTTTCGTAATAACCGTTAATTAAACGAAGGCCGAGCGATTAGGGGTATCGCTTAATAAAATATGAATTTACCGCGACGATTTACTTAAACCGCTAAAGATATAAAAGGACCTAGATAAGTATCCATTAGGAAAGCGATTTAAGGAAAACGCTAGATCTAAGATTAAAGCCTTCCTACGTATTAAAGTATAGCGGGTTATTAATCGCGAACGGGTAAGAATAAAGCTAATTTTATTAATATAGGTCTTCGACTATAAATTCGACGAAGATAATTTCCTTATTACCTATAAGTCGCGCTTAATAACGCGAGGAAATTTATAGCCTAAAGAGTTACTCGAGAATACTTACGTAATTACGTTAGTAACGAAATCGTTCCGTATAATAATAGCTATCGTAGCTTAATTCGACCTCGAAATTAACTAGTATAACATTAAAAACGCGTTTCTTAACGTAGTAAGACCGGAAAACGACCTTATACCTATAGAGTTACTAAACGGGTTTAAGGAAGAAGAAAAATACGCCTTCGTTATAAAAGTAATATACGGGTTTAGAGATTTACCCCTACTTTAGTTTAAGGAGATCGAGAGTACCCTTAACCGCTTAGGACTCTAGAGCTCTCTAAAGGAGCCGTACTTATTCTATATAAAAGAACGAGAAGTCTTCGTATTAATATACGTAAATAATATACTAATTATAAATTATAAAAGCTTAGAGGCGATAGTATAAAAGGTAGCTTAGGGGTTAAAGGATACCTATAAAACGAAAGAGCTTAAACCGGTAAAGTAGTATTTAAGGATTAAGGTAATACGTAATCGTAAAGTACGAACTATAATCTTAATATACGACATTTATATCGAAAAGATTACTAAACGCTTTAAACTAGCGGATAATAATTAGTTTCCGATAATACTACTACTAATTACCGAGCTAGTAAAGTATATAAGCGTTACTTCGAAATAATAAGTTAAGAAATACTAGAAGAAAGTAGGGTTACTATTCTATAGCGTAATTATAATACGCCTAAACGTCGCTTTCGTAACGTTTTAACTATCCTATTTTTTAATTAATCTAAGACCTTAGTACTTTAAAGCGATTAATTAAACGATTAAATACCTATATATTACTTGCTTCCTTAGTATAAGGTATAAGGATAAGAATAATAACGCTTAGGTATTCTTAATTAATAGTAACGCTTCGTTTATAAACGATTTTAAGTTAAGAAAGTCGTCTTAAGGATACGTAATATCCTTATTTAAAGGTCCGATTATATGGAGAGCCGCTCGCTAGGATATAGTATCGATATCGACGACTAAAGCTAAACTACTCGTACTAAAGTATATAGCTAAGGAAACGATAGCTCTTAAACGTTTCTTTAAGGATATTACCTTAAAGCTAGGAGAACCTTAAAGGATATATAGCGATAACTAATAAACGATAAGACTAGTAATAAGGAAGAAAGAAAGGATTAATACTAGGCTATGCCATATAGATATATAGAATATATAGCTACGCTAGGAGTACTAAAAAAATACCTTCGAAGTAATTTACCTCCCTATTAATTAAATATTAATAAACGGACTTACGAAAGCTCTACTACGTTAATTATTCGAGTACTTTAAAGTATTACTTAACCTATAAGATACTCGCGAAGAAATAATTACGATAATACTTAAAAAGTCGCCGTAAGTACTAACGGTACGTAAATTCTTTTCTTAACTAACTAATATATAGGTATAAAGTACTACCGTTATATAGAGATAGTTTTTCTTACCGCTAAATACCGAACTCGTATTACTCCTAGATCCTAATATAAAAAGGCTACTTTAAAATAAAGAACTTAACTACGGGAGTAATAAGCGTAATTAAACTAACGGAAGATACGAATACTAGCGGGTTTATTCTAATATTCGATAATCTTTTCGTATAAGTAATCGGCCTATCGGTATAATACTTCGTATAAATACTACTCGAAAGAAATAGGCGCGTAAGCGCGAGCGATCTTAGATATTACTTCCTTAAAAGATTACTCTTCGTCCTTAAAAGTCTCCTCTTCTCCTTTCTTTCCTCTAACGTCCTTTATTTCTATATCTAATTCCTACTCGGAAGCGATAATAAGTAAGGCTACGTTAGGTATTACGGTCGATAAACCGGCGGAAGCGTTACTTACGCCGGTTAAAATAATAAAAGAGCTAATAAGTATAAAGCTAAGGGCGAATACGAAAAAAACGGTCGATAATCCGGTAACCGAAGGACTTACGCTTAACTAAGTAAACTAACCGGAATTAACTACGCTTCGTTACGATTTTACGGTCTCGGGAACCGCGGATATTTACTCCTTATTCTAATAAAGGATTAGGAGTTCTTTTATTATCGTAACGAGCTTAGGGGCTTATAAGTAACGTTAACGAGTATTAAATAACGCGGAATAAGACTTATATATCGGTAAAACCTTCGATACGAGCGACGATAAAATAAATAACCGGTAAGATTAAAGCGTCGGCCTTATATAATATTAGCTCTAGACCTCGACGTACGAAGGTAAGAGTACCTATAAAAATACGTAGGCGTAGCCGGATAAGTAGCGGTAGTAACGGCCGGTACTTTAGAAAAAATCGAAGTACTTTTTAGTAAACCTATTCTAAGCCGTATTACGTACGTAACTTAAGTAAGGAATTATACGGCGAATTCCGTACTTTCGATTACGGATAACCGAAGTAATTCCTAAGGCGACGGTAGTAAAAGCGGAAACGGCCGACGCGACGGGGATATTAAACGGGACCGCCGGAGCGGCCGAACTAAAAGGAGTAACGGAAGCGGTAGTAACTCCGGAAGCCGAGGAAACGCTACGGCCTCGTCCTTATTCTCGTTCTCGTCTTACGATATTACTACGAATCGGAATAATAATAATAACGGCCGCTTAGGTTATACGAGTAACGACGATATTATTAAAAAACGTAACTTAATATACGTAAGTTTAAGCTCGGGTTTTACGCGAGGAAACCTTACGAATAATTAATATAACCGGGCGGTCGTTCTCTTCGATTATTTCTTCGTATAAGAAAGGGAAGTCTTCTATAAAAGATTCCTCCTTAAAAGATTCGTCGGTAAAGACCTTAATAACTCGGGATACGATACCTTAAGAAGCGCGAGTAACTAAGGTTTAGGTACGTTATATTAAAGCGCTAAATACGATTATATCGACGTCGCCTTCGTCGATAAAGAGGTCCTTAAGGAACTAAGCGATAACTAAGGCCCCGGACCCGGGAATAAAAGGTATCCTTCCGCGGCGAGTAAGGCTACCGGCCGAAGCTCTAACGCTATTCCCCGTACGAATATAGAAAATAAACTAAGAGCTCGCGGCGGAAAGGCCGAATATCCTTTACTTTAACGAGGCTACGATACCTTAAAGCGCTAGTATTATCTTACGAAGCTTTTAAATATCGGATATATTAAGAGATCGTTAATTACGGTACTATATTATTACCGATAAATAATAAATAAATAATAAACGGATTATTTCGAATAACCTCTTACTTATTAATATAAAATAACTAACGGTCGCTTTATTATCTTAAGATATTTTAATATTAAAAGTAATATATTAGTCGTAAATAATAACCCTTACCGTAATAAGCTAGCTTATTATCCTACGGTCGCTTAAAAGAAATATATTACGACTCGTATAATACGCGAGTTACGCTTTACGTAAACTATAAAAGAAGCGGACTTACCTTACGATAATAAATTAACGAAGCTTTATTAGTTATATTAACTTACGATCGCGTAATTAATAGAATTACTTAATTATAGTTAGGAATATATACTTATAATAAATAACCTAGGGAAGAAAGGGAAAAAGAGAGATACGCTTAATTCGAAAGCGAGAAATCCTAGATATATTTATACTTAACCGCCTTCGTAGGAAAAACGGTAGAATCGGTTAGCATAGGTAACGCGCGCGAGCGCGCGCGATAATAATAAAGGAGATTAAATCTTAATATTAATACTAGAGGTATTATTATTACTACTACTATATTACCTATATAACTAACTACCGCTTAATCGAAAGCGAATAATTATACGAATAATTATACGAGTAATTATTTTCATTTATAATAAACTATAAAGTATTAAGTAAGGGATACGAAAAGTATATAACTTAGGAGAAAATACTACTAGTAATAAACCGGAATATATACGGATAAGGGAACATAAGGGAGCCCGAGATAGGATACCTAGTAATCGATTAACCTTAACGAGGTATAGCGAGACTAAGGAATAACCCCTTAGGCTATTATCGTAAGTAAAGGACTATAGTTAACCTTATTATCGTAAGTTTAACTAGGGGGTATATTACGTAGGTATATACCCTTAGTAGGAACTACCTAGCTTACCTAAGCTAGCTAAGTACTACTATATATACCTATAAATCGCTTTATACTCTCTAGTAGCTTTCCTTCTTTTCTAGTTAGTTAATATATACCTTCTTACCCTTATTTCATTACTCTCTTTACGAATAACCTATTAACCTAAGCTTAGCTCTCGCCAGCTACGTAACAATAGGCTTCTCGGGTTCTTCGAAAGTTACCGTTTTTTATTATCGTCGTTCTTCGACTTAGGTCTTATCGGTAATTTATATTACTATACGACGTTCCGCCTACTTATAGAGCTAGGTATAAAGAATCCGATAGTCGATATCACCGATCTTATTATGGTTATAATCTCCTGTCTTATAAAACTTTATAATTAGGAATATCCGGAATTTATCGGTTAGGTATCCTACTTTTTAAGGAAGCTTTCCGTTATCGTTTACGAGCTTAAAGAGACGTTTATAGTTCATAAGATACGTAAAAATCGCCTTAGGATCGCTAATTACGTTACCTCGTTCTAGTTATACGAATTTACGTTTAACGTTAACTTAGCCTAGTCTATCGGTAATCCTAAAACGGTACTTTAGGGCTATAACGATAACTCTTTAGATCGTTTAATCCTTCGTAACGTCGTTAATACGCTTCCTAATAATCTTAGTTATAATTTATTCACCGATCTCCTTAATCTTATCGTCGTCGCTTATATAGTAGCGGTTAAATAATCGATTTACCCTCTTTAATTATTAAGTTACGTTATATTTATTAAACTTAAGCCTAAGGTAATCGGTAGGGTTAGGGAATCTAATAACTAGCATTACGATAATTAGGATAGCTACCGGTATATTCTAGCTACTAAAGGCCTCGTTATTATTATTTTAAGATAATGCTATAAGGATTAGCGGAATAAGTATAAAGCCGCGGGTAAGAGGTAGCTAAATAAGAGTTTTATCGTCGTCCTCTTCCTCTTCGGGCGGATATAGGGGCGCAGAGTTAGTATCGACTCTTAAGGTTTTTATTAATAGTTTAATCTTTACTACTTTAGGTCCCGATAGCGATCTATTCCGTTTCCTAGCTATAAACTCCGTCTAGTTTAACGGTACGAGGTATAAAGTAGAAAGAGGGGTAGTAGGGGTTTTATTATCTAACATAAGGGTAAAGATATAATAGCTATTATCTATATCTTAATACTTTTCCTCTAGTATGGGTATGTTATTATTTATTATATGTTACGTAGCTAGCGAGAGCTAAGCTTAGGTTGATAGGTTATTCGTAAAGGGAGTAATGGAATGAGGGTAAGAAGGTATATATTAACTAACTAAAAAAGAAGGAAAGCTACTAGAGAGTATGGAGCGATTTATAGGTATATATAGTAATACTTAACTAGCTTAGGTAAGCTAGGTAGTTCCTACTAGGGGTATATACCTACGTAATATACCTCTTAATTAAGCTTACGATAGTAAGGTTAACTATAGTCCTTTGCTTACGATAATAGCCTAAGGGGTTATTCCTTAATTTCGCTATACCTCGTTAAGGTTAATCGATTATTAGGTGCCTTATTTCGGGCTCCCTTATATTCTTTTATCCGTATATATTCCGGTTTATTACTAGTAGTATTTTTTCCTAAGTTATATACTTTTCGTATCTCTTACTTAGTATTTTATAATCTATTATAAATGAAAATAATTACTCGTGTAATTATTCTTATAATTACTCGCTTTCGATTAAGCGGTAGTTAGCTATATAGGTAATATAGTAGTAATAATAGTCGCTTTAGTATTAATACTAGGATTTAATGTCCTTTGTTACTATCGCGCGCTTTCGCGTACGTTACCTATGCTAACCGATTCTACCGTTTCTCTTACGAAGGCGGTTAAGTATAAATATATTTAGGATTTCTCGCTCTCGAATTAAACGTGCCTCTTTTTTTTCCTTTCTTCCCTAGGTTATTTATTATAGGTATATATACCTAATTATAATTAAGTAATTCCATTAATTACGCGATCGTAAGTTAATACTACTAATATAAAGCTTCGTTAATTTATTATCGTAAGGTAAGTTTACTTCCTTTATAATTTACGTAAAGCTTAGCTTACGAATTATACGAGTCGTAATATACTTCTATTAAGCGACCGTAAGATAATAGCTTAACTTATCGCGGTAAGGGTTATTATTTATAATTAATATATTACTTTTAGTATTAAAGTAGCCTAAGATAATAAGGCGATCGTTAATTACCTTATATTAATAGGTAAGAGGTTATTCGAAATAATTCGTTTATTACTTATTAGTTATTTATCGGTAGTAATATAATACCGTAATTAACGATCTCTTAATATATCCGATACTTAAGAGCTTCGTAAAATAATACTAACGCTTTAAGGTACCGTAGCCTCGCTAGAGTAAAGGATATTCGGCCTTTCCGCTATAAGCTCCTAGCTTACCTTCCGTATTCGTACGAGGGATAGCGTTAAAGCTTCGGCCGGTAGCCTTATTCGCCGCGGAAAGGTACCTTTTATTCCCGGGTCCGGGGCCTTAGTTATTACTTAGCTTCTAAAGGATCCCTTTATCGACGAAAGCGACGTCGATATAATCGTACCTAGCGCTTTAACGTAACGCCCTTAAGCCTTAATTACTCGCGTCCTTTAAGGTACCGTATCCCGAGCTATTAAGGTTTCTATCGACGAATCCTTTAAGGAAGAATCCTCCGAGGAAGACTTCCTTTCTTTATACGAAGGAATAATCGAAAAAAGCGACCGCTTAGTTATATTAATTATTCGTAAGGTTTTTTCGCGTAAAACCTAAGCCTAAACTTACGTATATTAGGTTACGTCTTTTAATAATATCGCTATTATTCGTATAACCTAAGCGATTATTATTATTATTATTCCGATCCGTAATAATATCGTAAGACGAGAACGAGGATAGGAATAAGGCCGTAGCGTTTTTTCGGTTTCCGGAGTTATTACCGCTTTCGTTACTTCCTTTAGCCCGGCTACTTCGGCGGTTCCGTTTAATACTTCCGTCGCGCCGGTTACTTTAGCTTTTATTACCGTCGCCTTAGGAATTACTTCGGTTATTCGTAATCGAAAGTACGGAGTTCGCCGTATAGTCCTTTACTTAACCTACGTACGTAATACGGCTTAGAATAAGTTTACTAAAAAGTACTTCGATTCTTTTTAAAGTATCGGCTATTACTACCGCTACTTATTCGGTTACGCTTACGTATCTTTATAAGTATTCTTATTCCCGTACGTTAAGGTTTAAAGTTTATATTATATAAGGCCGACGCTTTAATCCTACCGGCTATTTATTTTATCGTCGCCTATATCGAATTCTCGGTTAATATATAAGCTTTATTTTATATTAATTAATATTCGTTAACGTTACTTATAAGTCCTTAAGTTTATTACGATAATAAAAAAATTCCTTACGTTTTATTAAAACGGAAAGTAAATACCCGCGGTACCCGAAACCGTAAAGTTACGACGAAGCGTAATTAACTTCGGTTAATTTACTTAACTAGGCGTAAGTCCTTCCGTTACCGGTCTATCGATTACCGTAGCCGTACCCGTCCTTAGCTTTATACTTACTAGTCCTTTTATTACTTTAGCTAACGTAAGTAACGTTTCCGCCGGCTTATCGATCGTAATACCTAACGTAGCCTCGCCCGTTATCGCCTTCGAATAAGAGTTAAATATAAAAATAAAGGACGTTAGAAGAGGGGAAGGGGAAAAGGAGACTTCCGAGAACGAAGAGTAATCTTTTAAGGAAGTAATATTTAAGATCGCTCGCGCCTACGCGTTTATTTCTTTCGAGTAATATTTATACGAAGTATTATATCGATAAGCCGACCGCTTATACGAAAGAATTATCGAATATTAAAACGAACCCGTTAATATTCGTATTTCCCGCTAGTCCGGCTTTACTTATTATTCCCGTAGTTAAGTTCTTTATTTTAAAGTAGCCTTTTTATGTTAGGATCTAAAAGTAATACGAGTTCGGTATTTAACGGTAAGGAAAGCTATCTTTATATAGCGGTAATACTTTATACTTATATATTAATTAATTAAAGGAAGAATTTACGTACCGTTAATACTTACGGCGACTCTTTAAGTATTATTATAATTATTTCTTCGCGAGTATTTTATAGGTTAAGTAATACTTTAAAGTACTCGAACGATTAACGTAGTAGAGCTTTCGTAAGTCCGTTTACTAGCATTTAGTTAGTAGGGAGGTAGATTATTTCGAAGGTATCCTTTTAGTACTTCTAGCGTAGCTATATATTCTATATATTTATATAGCGTAGCCTAGTATTAATCCTTTCTTTTTTCCCTATTACTAGTCTTATCGTTTATTAGTTATCGCTATATATCCTCTAAGGTTCTCCTAGCTTTAGGGTAATATCCCTAAAGAAACGTTTAAGAGCTATCGTTTCCTTAGCTATATGCTTTAGTACGAATAGTTTAGCTTTAGTTATCGATATCGATATTATATCTTAGCGAGCGGCTCTTTATATAATCGGACCTTTAAATAAGGATATTACGTATCCATAAGACGACTTTTTTAACTCGGAATCGTTTATAAACGAAGCGTTATTATTAATTAAAAGTACTTACGCGTTATTACTCTTATCCTTATACCTTATACTAAGGAAGCGAGTAATATATAGGTATTTAATCGTTTAATTAATCGCTTTAAAGTATTAAGGTCTTAAATTAGTTAGGAAATAGGATAGTTAGAACGCTACGAAGGCGACGTTTAAACGTATTATAATTACGCTATAAAGTAATAACCCTACTTTCTTTTGGTATTTCTTAACTTATTATTTCGACGTAACGCTTATATACTTTATTAGCTCGGTAATTAGTAGTAGTATTATCGGAAATTAATTATTATTCGTTAGTTTAAAGCGTTTAGTAATCTTCTTAATATAAGCGTCGTATATTAAGGTTATAGTTCGTGCTTTGCGATTACGTATTACCTTAATTCCTAAATATTACTTTACCGGTTTAAGCTCTTTCGTTTTATAAGTATCCTTTAACCCCTAAGCTATCTTTTATACCATCGCCTCTAAGCTTTTATAGTTTATAATTAATATATCGTTTACGTATATTAGTACGAAGACTTCTTATCCTTTTATATAGAATAAGTACGGCTCCTTTAGAGAGCTTTAAAGTCCTAGGCAGTTAAGGGTACTTTCTATCTCCTTAAATTAAAGTAGGGATGAATCTCTAAACCCGTATATTATTCTTATAACGAAGGCGTATTTTCTTTCTTCTTTAAACCCGTTTAATAACTTTATAGGTATAAGGTCGCTTTCCGGTCTTATAGCGTTAAGGAACGCGTTTTTAATATTATATTAATTAACTTCGAGGTCGAATTAAGCTACGATAATTATTATTATACGGAACGATTTCGCTACTAACGTAGTTACGTAAGTACTCTCGAGTAACTTTTTAGGCTATAAGTTTTCTCGCGTTACTAAGGGCGACTTATAAGTAGTAAGGAAATTATCTTCGTCGAATTTATAGTCGAAGACTTATATTAATAAAATTAGCTTTATTTTTATCCGTTCGCGATTAATAATACGTTATATTTTAATACGTAGGAAAGCCTTAATTTTAAATCTAGCGTTTTCTTTAAATCGCTTTCCTAATAAATATTTATTTAAGGCCTTTTATATCTTTAGCTATTTAAATAAATCGTCGCGATAAATTCTTATCTTATTAAGTAATACGCCTAATCGCTTGGCCTTCGTTTAATTAACGGTTATTATAAAAACTAAGTATAGCGTAATATACTTATCGTAGCTCTTTACTTACTATCCTTTTAATTAATTAAACCAAAAGGTTATTACGAAATCGAGTTAGCGATTTCCTAAGAGGTTACTCCTAGCCGTTAGGCTATCCGATATTACGTAGACTTTAGTACTTAAGTTACTTATTACTCTATCCTTTTCGGGGCTTTCTCCTTTCTTCCTTTTACTATAACGGATAATAAGAAGATAGACCTTTCTCTTACGTTACTTACGCTAAATAGTTTACGGGAATAAGCTATATTATTCCTCTTCTTCGGAAGAAGTACGAGTTTCTTTAGTTAATTACTCTAAAGGCTATTCCTAAGTATCTAATCCGTCGGCGAAGTATACTCGCCGCTCCGGACTTTCGGTACTTTTACTAATAGTCGTACCTAACTTTAGTTACTCTATATTCCTTATTGGAATATTCTTACTTTCCCTAGCTTCCGCGAGTACGATTAAAGTAAGTCTTAAACTCGGGAGCCCGTAAGGTATATCCGTTTCTTTATTTAATTTCTCTTAGGTTTCCGCTTCGAATTACTTTTATATCTTTTACTCGATAGATTCGAATAATTTTATTACCTCTTACGGTTATTCGTCTTTAGACCTAGCGGTTTTATATTTTAAATTATCGAAATCTATTTCTAGTTTTTCTTCTTCTAAAGGCTATCCCTTCCTTAAGCTAAGACCGGCGGACTAAGTCGTATCTAAATCCCCGTTACCCGAGGTAGGCTCGCTATTCCCGAGGGAAATTAACTCGCTACTTAGCTTTCGATTAAATAATATAAGCGAATCTTATAGGTTTAATACTTCGATAATTAATTAAGTAACGTTATTACTTATACGTATCGAAAGATCTATTCGATTAATCTCTTCCCGTTCGAATTATTAAGCTTTTAGTTTATTTATCTAGCTATAAATCGTCTCTTCGTTAAAGACTATATTCCTAGTTAGGATTACTTTATCTAGCCTAGGAACCTAAATTCGGTATAGGTTACTAATATAATATCTCATTAAATACCTAATATAAGTTCGTAGGTTTACCTTAAACCCTCTCCTATTAAGGTCTTAAGTACGCTTCCTTATTAAGGAATACGCTCGATACCTGTATATAAAGATACCGTTCTAATCCGGTCGTAGGTCGCTTATTAACTCCTTTATTATCTTTAAAGTATACCATCTAAAGTATTATTTAAACTAAATATCTAAGAACTCGTAAGGTATATAAAAATTATAAACTTAGCTAGGGTTAATATTAATTAGATATACTACGGCTTTAACGGTTTCCGGCTATAATTTCTCTAGTAGCCTTACTTTCATCCTTATCTTAATCGACTTAACGATAATAATTTATCTTACTTTCTTACCCTTACCGGTTAGCTCCTTCGTATTAGCCGGCGGGAGTTCGATATTAATATCCTTTCTTACTACTTAGATCTTATATCCGGACATACCTTTAATGCTTATTATTAAGCGTTCGTTATCGTAGCGTATCTTATAGATTAAGAGTCGGAATTACTTCCGAACCTATCTTTTAAAGAATCGAAGAGTTCTAATTATTAATAAACCTTACTTATTCTCTAGGGTCTTAACTTATAATATTCCGTTAAATTTATCCCTAATTACGATAAGTTATTTAAACCCGTCGTAACCTTCCGAGTAATTAAATAAATCTTAGTATACCTTTTAAAAAGAACGTAGCGAACGATATATTAATAAACGGCGCGAGATTATTCTCTTATTTTTCGCTTAGCTATAATATTTATACTTAATTATAGATATATTATTAATTTTAACGTTCCGGGCGTTTTTAATAAGAGCTCTAAGCGCCTTAGGACTAAGGTACCTTACTTATTAGTATTAGAATACCTCGGAGTCTTTTTTCGGTTTAATAATATCTCTCGATCTTTTCTACCGGACGTTTCTCTCCGGGAAATAAGGTATTATTACGATCGACGCTACGCTACGTAGAATACTCGATAGTATAATAAATAGTATCACGGGTAGGACTTACGAGTAAGAAGAGAACTACTTAAATTCGAAAAAGACTAGGTTCAAGCGTCGCTTTAGCTTTCTTACTATAGTATTTTTCTCGAGGATTTCATTCCTTAACGTATAATCTAAACCGTAAAACTAAATACCTATATTACGAAGTTTCGCCTTAGAGATAATATTAACGTAGAAATCTTTAATAAATACGACGTCTTTAAGCTTGAGATTAAAAGTAGGCTTACTAGATTAATCTAAGATATATTTCTCGATAATCCTACGATCCGTACTAGTAATAGGAAAGCTCGTAGTACTAGTTTCGACCGTCTATCTATCTTTTAGTAGGAACGAATAACCCCTTTATTAGAAGGTTACGATTATTAATAAGGTAAACTATTCTATAGTTATCGAAGACGGTACTTTTCCGATAGTAGGTATCGGACTAGGTTTATAATAAAGTAGATCCTAATCTAGGTAAATAGGTATATAATGCGTAAGTCGATTTATTATTACGTTAATATTAATTAAACTAAGTAATAGCGTTATTTCCTCTCCCGTTCCTAGAGCGATTATTAGTATATTTTTTAGGAACGTCCTACCCCTAGCGGTTAATTTAGTTTCGAGCTTAGCGTACTTAGGTAAGTCGTATCTAGCCTTAATCTTTCGTATAATATTAGCCGGATCGGCTTTAGGTTACGTATAGTTTAACTAGTAACGGACTTTAAATTCTATAAAACGAGCTACCTATATATATGGTTTACCTCTAGACTTATAAGGGCATTCGTAGCTCGTTAGTTTTCCTTAGCCGCTACTATTACCTAATTTCGCTCCTAAAGTCGGTCCTTAATAAGTATTACGAAAATTTTATAACCTAATTTACCTTTCTACTTATTCGGTAGCGAAAGCGTTAAATACGATGCCTAATTACTTAAGGTCTTTAGTTACTCGCCGAGTATATTATTTCCGTTAAGCGATTAATACCCGTATAGCTAGTCGATTACGATCTTAGCTTAATTACTTCGAGGAAATCCTTTATCCTATAACGCCCTTAATCTCGTTAATATAATAAGCGCGAGCGTAAAGGAAGGTATTATATATAACGTAGAATTACTCGGGATTATAGGTACTTACTTTACTCTCTAAGTACCTTACGATATTCTCGTCTAACGAACGTCTTAATAACGGCTTCGGTAAAAGTAATCTACTTACGGAAGATCTTTACGAGGTTTTAAATATCGGGTTAAGGTCTAGGAATTATATCTCTATATTAACTACTTAAGAAACCTATAAATAATAAGAAATCTAGCTATAAGGACCTTATACTATTCTTAGTAGCTATAACTAAGCCTCGATCGTTATTACTAGGAAACGAACTTATTATACGCTGCCGTTTATTACTCTCGAGTTCGTACCTTAGCCTTAGTAGCTAATCTCCTCGGTCTTCGGTTAGGATCGACGCCTATTCGTAGACGGCTTTTTATAGTTTTCTTTAAGGAGTTCGTTTTCTTTAAGTAATATACTCCTTAAAAATACCTATCACGACTCGAGTAGCGTTAAACTTAGCTCCATCTTAAATTAACGTCCTTCCGAATATTAAACTAAGTATATCGACTTAAG
>NW_026251295.1:0-119313 GCF_024521655.1 Durotheca rogersii
AAGCCCTACCGTTATAACCGCCGGAAAAATAATCGATAAAATCGTAAGAAATAGTAACGTTTTACGCGATTTTTAATTACTTAGCCGATTAAAAGATAACCGATTAATAAGGTACTAGAAGCGGTAGACCCGGTTTAAAAAGGAAGCGCTTAAATAAATCGTTTCGGAAGGTATCCTATAAAAGAAGCCCGAGAAGTATAAAAATATACGACGAGTTATCGATTAGGAAAAATTACGCAAAGCTATAATTAAGGATTACCATAAGGATTTCGGCCATACGGGACGTATTTCGACCTACGATCGGATAGCTAAACTATATTACTAGCGCGGCATATTCGAATACGTTACCCGAGAGGTTAAATCGTATCTTAAATACTAAAAGGAAATAATACCCGGAAAGTCGACCCCGCCTTATATAACGAACTAATTAACGTTCTTACTTACTAGGTAATAAACGTATAGTATATATTAATAAATAACGGATTAATCGTAATATCGAAGCATAAAACGAATTATTCGGCTTTCTCGAAGCCCGAGCCATTAGAAAAATAAATTCTAAAACGATCGCTAAGTTCCTCTAGGAATAAATATCCTATAGTACGGCGTACCCTAGTAATTAAGTATAATAATAATTCCGAGAATAAAAAAGAGGTCCGTAAAGTAATAAAGCTAATCGGTATAAGAGTTAAAGTCGGTATTACTTATTTCCCGTAATCCTAGGATATAATCGAGGTTAGGTATAAAGTAATTCGCGAAGGCCTTATAAAAGATATAAACGGTAACGATCGGAGGTAAACGAACCTATTAAGGGTAATTATATAAGTAAATAAGACTTCGACGCGCTTATACGGAATATCGTTATACGAATTAATATATAAGCGTAAGGCTATTATCCCGATAGAAACCGTTATTCCGACCTAGCGTATTATAAACTAAAAGAATATCCCGGACCGAGAATCGCTTTTAATAATACGCGTACGATTAATCGAAAGACGCTAGGAAGATATTAGCCGTAGCTAAGGTTCTAGCGGCTAAATATAAGGAAGCTACCGGTATTAAGACGAAAAGAACGCTTACCGAATACGAAAAAAGCCCTTAAAAACCGACGACCTCGTACTATTATACGATACGTTACGATATATAAATAAGTCGATAACCGTAAAACTAAAGTACTACTAAAAGGAACCGTACCTAATCGCCGAAGATCTAGGCTATAGTCGTTATAAGCTTAAAGAACCGGATAAAGTTACGTTATTATACCTGGTTTTAGGCTATAAACTACGGAAATTTATCTAAAATACTAACGGGTTTTAAGAGCTAGAAAACTCGAAGGAAGACGAATAAATTATACGCCTATTACCGACTAAATATAAGGACTAAGAATCGACGACTATTAACGACCCTTAAGTTAAAGGAGGCCTAAGGCCTATACCCTTAGTAATTAACGACGAAGAAGAAGAATAATTAGCCCCGAACGATAAGGTACGAATTATAATAAAAATATTAAATAAAAAGCTTAAAGGATACGAAGTTATACCTAACGATAAACCCGGACCGAAAAGATCGACCCGACTTAATAAATAACCCTCTTATTATAATACGATAAGGCCATAATACCTTAAAATAACCTACCTATATCGATCGAAAAGAAATAAAGCCTAGGAGTTTAACATATAGTCGCTCTCTTAAGTAGGGAAGGAAAGAAGTTATCCCTATATGGTTATTAAACCGGTAGCTTATATACGAAATTAATACCTTAAATTATAATACTAATAAATACGCCCTCCCTTATCTCTTACCTTAAAAGAAAGTATATTCTTATAGATTATTAACGCCGATTAACGCGTTCCTATACTTAGATAAGTTATCCTTTGCGTTTATCGTTAGGAATCTAGGATATTAATATATTAGTATTACGTAATTATTATATTTTAATATAGGTATATTTTAATATTTAAAGAGAAAGTAAGGAAAGTAATTTATATTAATAAAAGCAAAAGAAAAAGGAAGAAAAGGAATACGCGTCTAAAAATAAGCTAGAAGTAACGTATACCCGCCGATTAATACCTCTCTTTTTCTCTTTACCCTCTTATCCTATCTTTATTTATTAATTACTAAGAAAACTAAAAACTTACTTACTTTCCGACCCCCGGAAAGTAGCGATGTTCGAGTTTATTATAAATAATAACTCCTCCTTCGTTACCCGTATTATAAGTAGGTATACGGCCTAACTTAGATCCTTTATTAAAAGGAAGTTACGATCTATCCTCGTCCGTAGATAAGTAAACCGCTTATTACGAAATTTATAACGTACCTCGTTAATAGAAAAGAGGTAAACGCCGTAGGAATACCCGAAGATATGATTAGAGGCTAGTAATCGGTAGGAAAAGAAGGGTTATATACCCGCGTATTTAACGGTATCGGAGGAAGTAAGCCGGCGTTCGTAGTATTAATAAGGTACCTCGTTAAGTACCTTATATTATTAAACGAATAAATTAACGACGTAATAAAGGTCCGTCGCTAATCGACGGAAATATTCGCTAATTAATCCCTTATTATTAATCTCTATAAATAACGTCCGGCGGCGAAAGGATTAAACGTAACGAATGAAGGATATAATATAACTCTAAAGGTAAGTAACCTCCTAAAAGTCTTTATTTATAATTTCCTATACGATATACCGGCCGGCCGCCGGCCTACCTAAAAAATAAAACCAAACGTTACGAATTATCTTATCATTAATTAATATAGCCCTCGATTAATAAATCCTATTAATATTAAGAGCTATATACTTAACGTTATTAGTTTATTATCCGAATTCCTTCGATACTTCGGAGCTACCGGCCGATAATTACTTTCGGGCTTTAGTTTAACGGATGGAAGTACGGGACGTACGATACCTACCAGGGCTTAGGAATTAGCCGATTAACGTCCCGGAATTTCTCGGTAAAGGATAAGCGGCGGAAGGATTCGTCGGATTACTTATCCATTAAATTTACCGGTAGCGATATCGACTTAACCCGTTAATACGTTACGGCCTTTTTCTTATCCTCCTTAGCCTTTTTAAACGCCCCGGTAATCTCTTCGTCGGTAATTCCCGTAGCCTTTAGCTATTCGAATAGCTTAAGGGCGGTCGCCCGGTCTAATTTAAGGAGTTACTTCTAGATAATAAGGTTTATTATATATATATATATGAAAGAAAGAAAAATAAAAACGACGAAATTATAAATCTAGAATTAAGAAAAATCGAAAAACGAATTAAAACGAAGATAAAGAACCTAAGGAATAAAAGAAAGGAAGTAAATCGGAACCGTAGAATAGCGAGAAATAAGAAGGAAGGTCGAACGAGAACGAGAGAATCGAATACGTTACTTAGGTCGTAAGTACCGTACTTAGGAGAGTTTCGATAATATCTATCTTAACCTACGTTTAATTATAAGTCTACGAACGTACGTACTTATTACTTTATTAAAAGTATATAATAAGAAGCTATAAGCTAACGTATTTCTTATTATAGCTCTATACGTACGCGGGGAAACGCGCTTTCCTAAAGCGTTAGCCGTAAGGATATATCTAATTATATCGTCGATACGTCCCTCCTTTCCTCTCTTTTTCCTCTTTAGGTATCCTATTTTAAAACCCCCTTTCTATAATTATTATATTCCTATTAATCTCTAGCCTACCTTTCTTATTATTAATTTAAATTCTTACTTTTACCTTTAACTTATTATCTTTTTCCTCCTTCCTTTAATTCTTTTTATTTATTTTTACGATGTCTTTCCCCGCTCCGCCGGAATTCCCTCTCCTTCTTCCTTTCCTCCGTTTATAGAGACGTACGTCGCGCCGATTTAACCGACTTAATTAAACTCTTACGGGAGATTTACGGTAGTAAAGATAACTAAAGTAATATAAAGAAGTATTAACTTAGTACTTTAGATAATTACGATTCGAAGAAGGGTCTGATCGAATTAAGATCCGATATAGCTTAAGCCTTCCGGCTATCCGTTAATCGACCCCGAATTATGGACTAATAACTATAGAAATAAACGAAAGTAGCCCTAGCTAACTTTTTCGTATGCCTCGCCCGTTACGACTACCTTACTAACGAAGATATCCGCGCTTTCTATATTATAACTAACTATAACCTTAAAGGCCGAAAGGCGGCCTTCGAAATAAACCCGTACTAAACGATAAGCTACCGATCGATAGGATCGTTTAATTTCCTAACCCGTTAATACTTCCTCGATAACCCTACCTTTACTTTAGTCTTTACGATCTATACGGATCTAATAAACCCCGAACGAGCTATTACCGACCCTTTAAAGTTCTCCTAAGCTTATTTCGCTATAGTATTATATCTTCCTAAGCCCCGGAAATTATTTAGCTTTAATATAATTAGAAACGGCGCCTTCGATCGGGCGGCGTACGCGCTCGGTTAGTTACGGCGAGCGTAAGAAGACGGTAATTTCGAGCCTAATATAACCTCTTAGTTTATTTACTACGTCGCGTTAATAAATTAATAAGATAGCTTTAACTACGGTTTTTAAAGCGGTATTTTACCGTATCTTATCTTTAAACGACCGATCGAGGTCGCCCGCTAAGCCTAAGAAAATAAGGGGCTTAATTCCCTTAATATTATAAGAAAATACGCCGAGGTAGTAGAGTAATTTTATAGCGTTCGAGTTTTAAAGGAGGGGGTAGGTATCGTTAAGCGTTTCCGGTAAGCCGTAAATCATTAAAAGTAAATTAACCTTATTAACGTTATAGCCTCGGCGTAAAGTACGCTGATCGGCGAGCCCTTAGCCGTAAGTCCTTCGTTCGATTTATTACGTAAGCCGAAGTCTGCCGTTCTTCTATAGCCTTAGTACTTAATTCCTCTTACTCCTTCGTATCGGTAAATACCGACCTACGTTACGACGACCTCGTTAAGGTTACGACCCGCCCTTTCCTTTCCCCGGCCTAATAAAAATTAAAGCTTTCTAATCCGGGAAGACCTCTATACCTTATAAGTAAAGGAAAAATACCTAGTTAACCCTTAAAACGCGCCCGCTCCCCTATCATTCCTCTAATTAAGAGGGCTAGGACGAAACTAAGAAAAAGGTAACCGAAATAAAGAAAGAGAACGCCGATCGGGCCAGATCGGTAAGGGTAAACCGGGCTAAGTTAGTTATAAAGTAATAAAAAAGCTCCCTTATAATATTAAACGAGAAATTAAAAGCGCGACGGTAATAGTTAGATAATAACCGATAAAATAAAGTTTCGCGGTAGTTTTTAAAAGGAGAAATTAATCGGGATATACCGTATTACCCTTTTTAGTTTAATTATTCCTTACGGTATAATTAAACTAAGGAAGCTATAGTAGTACGGTAAGATATACCCTCTTAATATATTACGTAATACGCTACGATAGGCCTTATACCTATATAAAGTAACCATAACTCCCGTAAGTACGGGACATACTATACTTATTATCTAATTCATCGCCTAACTAGATTACTATTTTTACTATTTTTACTTTAATTAAAGATTCGTTTTTATTATTAAATTCGTCGTTCTCCGATTAATATATCTATCTTAATTATAAGCGCTTAAGTTACTTCGTTATACCGCTATAACCGAATAAGTAACTTTTACGTTTTACCCCTTTTCTTCCCTTACCTCTTATACCTTCGGGCTAGCGACTACTATATCTCTACGACCAAGGAACATAACTAAAATACAATAACTACATTAAATTCCTTACCTCTCGATTAATATAGCGATATTAGTTTCATTTATCCTAGATTATCGTACGTACTATAGTCTTCGATAGAATATACTTTCGAATAAACATATCCGGGTCTCCAGCATCGCGTACGCTCTGCTCCTCCTCAATATATCGTATTATCCTTTTTAATTTAATTATCCCTTACGGTATAATTAAATTAAGGAAGCTATAGTAATACGGTAAGACATATCTTTTTAATATATTACGTAATACGTTACGATAGGCCTTATGCCTATATAGAGTAACTATAACTCCCGTAAGTACGAGTTATGCTATACTTATTATTACGGAATTTACTACCTAGCTAAATTATTATCTTTATTATTTTTACCTTAATTAAAGATTCGTTTTTATTATTAGATTCGCCGTTCGCCGATTAATATATCTATTTTAATTATAGGCGCTTAAGTTACTTCGTCGTACCGCTATAGCCGAATAAGTAACTTTTACGTTTTACTCCTTTTCTTTTCTTACTTCTTATGCCTTCGGGCTAGCGACTACTACATTTCTACGACTAAGGGGTATAGCTAAGATACGATAACTACATTAGATTCTTTGTTTTTCGATTAGCGTAGCGGTATTAGTTTTATTTATCTTGGACTACCGTACGAGCTATAGTCTTCGATAGAATATACTTTCGAGTGAACCTATTCGGGTCTCTAGTATCGCGTACGCTCTGCTCCTCCTTAGTAGGTCGTTTTATAGTACTATAGCCTTATCGTTTTATAAAAAGAGGGTTATTTATATAATCGGATCGATCTTCTTAGTCCGGGTTTATCGTTAGGTATAACTTCGTATCCTTTAAGCTTTTTATTTAGTATTTTTATTATAATCCGAGCCTTATCGTTCGGGGCTAATTATTCTTCTTCTTTATCTTTAATCGCCGAAGGTATAGGCTCTAGGCCTCCTTTAGCTTAGGGGTCGTTAGTAATCGTCGATTCCTAGTCCTTATATTTAGTCGGTAGTAAGCATATATTTTATTCGTTCTCTTCCGGGTTTTCTAGCTCTTAAAATCCGTTAATATCTTTCATAAATTTTATAATTTATAGCCTAAAACTAGGTATAATAACGTAATTTCATCCGGTTCTTTAAGCTTATAACGATTATAGCTTAAATCTTTAGCGATTAAGTACGGTTCCTTTTAATAATACTTTAATTTTACGACTATCGACTTATTTATATATCGTAACGTATCGTATAATAATACGAGGTCGTCGGTTTTTAGGAGCTCTTTTCGTATCTTATAAGCGTTCTTTTCGTCCTAATACCGGGTAGCTTTCTTATATTTAGCCGTTAAAACCTTAGCTACGGCTAATATATCTTCCTAGCGTTTCTCGATTAATCGTACGCGTATAATTAAAAGCGATTCTCGGTCCGGGATATTCTTTTAATTTATAATACGCTAGGTCGGAATAACGGTTTTTATCGGAATAATAGCCTTACGCCTATATATTAATTCGTATAACGACATTCCGTATAAGCGCGTCGAAGTTTTATCTACTTATATAATTACCCTTAATAGGTTCGTTTATTCCCGATTACTACCGTTTATACCTTTTATAAGACCTTCGCGAATTACTTTATACTTAACCTCGACTATACCCTAGGATTATAGAAATAAGTAATACCGACTTTAACTTTAATATTAACTAGCTTTATTACTTTACGGACCTCCTTTTTATTTTCGGAATTATTATTATATTTAATTACTAGGGGTACGCCGTACTATAGGAATATCTATTCTTAAAGAAACTTAGCGATCGTTTTAGAATCTATCTTTCTAATGACTCGGGCTTCGAAAAACCGATAATTCGTTTCGTATTTTAATTATTACGATAAATCCGTTATTTATTATATATATTATACTTTTATTACCTAATAATAAGAACGTTAATTAATTCGTTATATAAAGCGGGGTCGACTTTTAAGTTATTTCCTTTTTAATATTTAAGATACGATTTAACCTTTCGGGCGACGTATTCGAATATACCGCGTTAATAATATAATTTAACTACCGATCGTAGGTCGAAGTACGTTTTTATAAGCGAAATCCTCGTAGTAATCCTTAATTATAGCTTATATAATTTCTCTAAGCCGATAATTCGTCGTATGCCCTTATACTTCTCGGCTTCCTCTATAGGATACCTTCCGAAACGACGTATTTAAGCGCTTCTTTCTTAAACCGGGTCTATCGTTTCTAATACCTTATTAATCGGTTATCTCTTAATCGGATAGGTAGTTAAAATCGCGTAAGAAACGTTATTTTTCTTACGACTTTATCGATTATTCTTCCAGCGGTTATAACGGTAGGACTTTATCGCTAGATTACTCGGCGGCGTTAGGTAATACGCTATATTCGCGTATATTATATTAAGCTATATATCGATAAAGTCCTTTATATCGCCTTCCTATTAATCGTCGTCGTCGTCGCTTAGGCCGTTAGGTTTACGTAAGAAACCGTCCGTAACGGAATATCTCTTATTAGGTATATATTAAATATCGAAGCTAAATATCTTAAGATAAGTTATTACTTAATAAGGATAACGCCCGGGAGACTAAAGAATCCGTCGTTAAGCTAAGCGATTAGTACTTTAGCGTCGGTTTTAAGTATGAAGTAAATGCGTACGTAAAGTAGTTTCGAAGCCGTCGTAAGGACTTAACGACTCCTAGATATTCTCGTTTCGTAGTATCGTAATTTAACTTTACCTTTCTTTAAATCCCTAACTTATATTCGAAGGTTTAAAGTTACCTTTATCGTTATCTTAACCTAATACGTAGCTTTAACCGTTTCTTAATACGTCGACTTTTACTTAGATTAATTACTCGATAATATAATTTAAGATAATTAATACCGGTACGTTAATAAGAATAATCTTAAGCGAATTTATAATATATTATTAATCGATTCCTTAAATAAAGTATACTTTCCTACGTATTAATACTAAGAGAGGTTTAGCGATTATAGCGTAGTAGTCGATCTATATTCTAAAGAAAACCGTAATATTAATAAAAGACCTTACTTAGTTTATATTTTTATATAACTTTTACTTTAAGATCTTAATTATCTTTATTTCCGAGGGCTTCCTATCGTTTATACTATATAAATATCTGACGATTACCGTACTACCTTTATACTAAGTAGATTTAACGGCGCTAATAATAGTACCGGCTAATTCGAAGTTTAGGAGGACGGCGTCGATATTCTTTAAGTACTAAGATAAAGTATCGTATTTCCAGAAAAGCCTCTTAGTTATCGTATCTCGATACCGGCGCTTTAATACGACGTCGTCGAAGAAGGACTCGTATTTAATGGAATTAAATTGTAAAGAATTCGTATAACCGCCCGGAAAAAAGCGGTAACTAAGTTTATCGCGCTTTATAATAAAATCATTATACGTAAAAGGCTAATAAAATTAACGAACGTAGTTAAGTTACGGTTTATTTCCGTTAGCGTTACTTAGTCGTACTTAGAGAAAAAGTCGACGATTATAAGGATTAAATATATAACGAATTCTTAGGTAAAGGAATCTTTATTTCGAGGTAGAAAGGCGTCGCGAATAATCTAGGCGTTAAGTTTTATCGTAGAGTTAATAAGTCGTAAATTATTATCTTTTTCTCGACTACGAACTACGTATTTCGATAATAACCGTAACTCTCTTCTAGGATTCCGTTCTTTAGTCGTATACGTAAGACTTCGATTACTCGTTCCTTAAGGAATACTAGGATAAGGATATCCTTAGCTTACTAGACGTTATATAGTACCGTCCTAATCTTATAGTCGGGGTAAACCTTAGGTCGAATTTTCTCGATTTTAAAGAAATCCTAGGCTAAGGTTATCTCTTTCCAGTATAGGATCTTAATAAATACGTCTTTCTCCTAATCGATTACTTCCGTATCTAATAAACCTATTTTAATAATGTTAAATCTTTCTATTATTCATCTAATACCTCGAGGGTTATTAGCGAATCTTAATATAATATTCTTATAAGGTTTATCGCGTTAAGATACTTCTAGGGTTCGTACTTCGATTTAACCTCCCTTAATATATAATCCTTTTAATTTAATATTTCTAGCGGTATCTAGCCATTTAACCGTACGTTATTTACGAGTTAAACTTTACGCGACTTAAGTTTATATATAATATTAACTAAAATCGTACGTTTAACTTAGTAAGTTAATTCCGAAATAAGGGCTAGGTTTCGCTTATGTTATTTCGATTCCTACGTCGTATATTAAATTACCTTCGTAACGGCTTTACTAAAGACGTAAAGGAATTCTTCGTCGCTTAATCTAGCGATCGCCTTATCTCCCTTATCCAAATTAAATTCAAAGGCCGATAAGTCCTTAGCTTCGGAAATAGGTATTACCTCTATATCGTCGTCGTAAAAGCGGGTATAATTAATTTTAACTTAAAGGCTAGCGTCGCTTTTAAGTACTCGACTAAGAACGCGTTTTTAAGCCTATATATATTATTAAGCGGCCTAGGATATTAATAGCATCTAGTTTTCCTAATCGCCGAATATAAGGCTTAGTAACGTATCGCTTCTTAAGTCGATAGCAAGATGGACTATTATCTAGGCCGAGCTAAAGTTAACGGTTTCTATAAAGGTACTTCCGTCGAATTCGAATTTCATATAGGATTAAAACATAAAGTTTATACTAAGTAATAAGGGATAACTAACGAACTTATTTTTAATGACGTAAATTAGTAAACGGAAGTAATAATTAGCGAGCTAGATAAGACCGTCGATTATTCCTACGTATAGGATTTCTATAAAGGATCTAAAACCTCGCTATATCGCCTTAGTACCGGTTATAAGGAGACGTTACTTCTTTACGTAGTTTCTACGATTATATTAAACTACGCTCCTATATCGATTACCGTAGATACGAAAGCTTCGTTCCGTTAGGTCCTACGTTAATTACTAGCTTAAAGAAAGGCCGGATATAGTTCCTAATATCCTTTACGATAATAAAATTTACCGATATTTTACTTAAAGGATTAATAAACGAGGCGGTAGTTTATAGTACGCTAGGTATTTTAATACTTTCTTTCCAATCTTTTTATACGTATTTCTTTATAATCTTAATAACTTTAAACTAACCTTCGTTAATCTTTATAGCGCGTATCGTAAGGTACTTAACTACTTATTCCGAAAACCCGGGTATAAACTTAATTAGGTCGTTCTACGAAACTTCGAAACGTTTTCTATTATTTTTATTAATCTTATCTAATTAAAACTCCTTTAATAATTCGTTAATAGTCTTTATTCCTAGCTTAGTCGTTCGTATTTATAGTAGCGTTCTTACTAGCTTTAGTTAGTCCATGCTTAAGCTATAACGATAGGACTTCTATATCTTCCTAATCGGGTACTTCTCTCTCGATATACTCGCCGTTAGGACCTCTAGCTCGCTTAACTACGTTAACTTCGACTAAGTTCGTTTTAATAATACCCTTATAATAATAAATACCTTCGTCGTTAATAAGTCTCTTTATTTAACTATAACCTAAGATCTTAATCTCGTATAATTCGTAGTTATATTTACGTTCGACTATTTAAATAACGTTAATCTTTAATATAGCTCTTAGTATCTCTTCTTACTTTAATACTACTTTCTTATTCTTAGAGTATCGTAGGTTAAGGGATATAAGCTTTAGCTTCTCGGTTAGATAATAATATACTATCCTACGTACTTACTTTAGAGATTCCTTACTTTAATATACGTAAAATAAAATATAATAAGCGATCGGTTCTTCTTTACGCTTAGCTTAAATAATAATCGATTCTAGGATTAGTATTAACTCTAGCTTATTTAGGTCTCCGTTCTCGAGGTAGTATATTACTTTTTATTCCTATAGTAGAACCGATTCTACATTATATCCGTTAGTAGTAAGTAATAAGTATAATTATAAAGCCGATCGAAAGTATTATAAAACTAATACTCGAATTTTCTATAGTTACTCGATTAAGTTAATAGAATCTTATTACGTATGCCTCGGTAGTTTAATATAGTACTACGTCTAGAACCTACTAGGGTTCTTCCGTTAGTTTATAGGTTATAAAGACTTAGGTTCCGAACCGCGTTTATTAAGAACGGGTTTTCCTATTAATATTATTAATCGACGCCGTACGTATCCCTAGGACTATAAGAGCTACTCTCTTAACGGTAGTTCTACGAAGTTATTTTATCTCTAAAGCGTTAAGTCGGTCGTAAAAGGCCTATATATTAACTTCTTAACTAATACTTAGGTACCGTAAGAAGGTCTAAGCTACGAGGAAGGCGGTAGTAAAGGTATTTAAAAGCTAGGAATCGCTAATTATTAAACTATTTATATTATATGTTTCTCGGGTTCTTCGAAAGTTACCGTTTTATATTATTATCGTTCTTCGGCTTAGTTCCTATCGGTAATTTATACCATTATACGACGTTCTACTTACTTATAAACCTAGGTATAAAGAATCCGGTAGTCGATCTCCGATCTTATTATAGTTATAGTCTTTCGTTTTATAGAACTTTATAATCAAAGACATTAGGAGTTTATCGGTTAGGTATCCTACTTTCTAGGGAAGCTTTCCGTTATCGTTCGTGAGCTTAAAAGACGTTTATAGTTTATAAGATAAGTAAAGATTACCTTAAGATCGTAAATTACGTTACCTCGTTCTAGCGCTACGAGTTTTCGTTTAACGTTAACTTAGCTTAGTTTATTAGTAATCCTAAAACGGTACTTCAAGGCTATAATAATAACTCTCTAAATCGTTTAATCCTTTATAACGTCGTTAATACGCCTTAATAATCTTAATCGTAATCTATTCACCGATCTCTTTAATCTTATCGTCGTCGCTTATACGGTAGCGGTTAAATAATCGATCTACCCTTTCTAATTATTAGGTTACGTTACTTTTACTAAACTTAAGCCTCGGGTAATTGGTAGGGTTTAGGAATTTAAAAGTTAGTATTACGATAATCAGGGTAACTATCAGTATATTCTAATTACTAAAGGCTGCGTTATTATTATTTTAAGATAATACCATAGTAATTAACGGGATAAATATAAAGCTACGAATAAGGGGTAATTAAATAAGAGTTTTATCGTTATCCTCCTTTTCTTCGGGTGGATAAAAAAGAGAGAGTTAGTATCGACTCTTAAGGTCTTTACTAATGGTTTAATCTTTATTACTTCGGGGCTTAATAGCGATTTATTTCGTTTCTTAGTTACGGACTCCGTTTAGTTTAACGGTACGAGGTATAAAGTAAAAAAAGAAGTAGTAGGGGTCTTATTATCTAACATAAAGGTAAAGATAAGATAGCTATTATCTATATCCTAATACTTTTTCTCTAGTATAGGTATATTATTATCTATTATATTATCTTAATCGATAAGGTCTGGATATTATACGAACTTCTCTAATCGGTCAACGCCTAACTAGAGTACGAGGCGTATTCCTTGGACTAAAAGTTTAATTATTATAAATAAGTTAACCATAGTCCTTTTTATTAAGGTTTAGAACTTCTAACGTATAACCTTCGTTAAAGTAATACGTATAAGGGATAGATCCCAAATAAAGGATCACGTTAGATACGATATCGGTTATAGCTATAGGCCGGTTTCGATTTAACGGGGGCTATTTAATAATATCAGTAGTATTACCGTTAAGCGCCGCTTTACGCCTATATTAGTATTTCTCGTTATATTAGATATTAGTTAATAATATAAGGCTAGCTTATATATAGGTATACCTATTAATTCGATTTTAGTTCCGTTTCTTTAATTCTTTATATCTACGTAGTCTTATTAATATTAATTCCTAGTTCTCCTTAAAACTATCGGTTATTAGTAGTTATTAGTCTATTAATCTTATTTATACTATTAATATTAATATCTATATTATATCGTATACTATATCGTTGAATCGCTACGTTTAGGTATTGTAGTGGTGCGGTGGATCTAGGCTACGTAGCTTTTTCGATGTCTATTTATATGGGTCGCGCACTTATATTTTCATCAGTTAGACTTAGACCTGTAGCTATCACGACCTACAGCCATTCACTCGTTTCTTGCCATGCCTTTCTAGCTATCTTCGTTGCCCGTCTCTAGTCTCTCTTTCCTTTTCCTTTCCCAGCTGCCGTTTTCAGTTGGCCGATCAACTGATCAGCTGTTTACAGCTGTGATCTAGGTTTAATCGGCACTGGGCCAGTTGTTGGCAGTTGGGTAGCCGTTTTCGTGCCTCCGTCAGCGTGCCCACGCTGCTTCTCCTTAATATATAACTTTTACGTAGCAAATAGCCTTTAAAACCGTAACATTAAGAAGATAATCATATACTAAGCCTTAGTATTAACTAGAGCTCTATTATTAAGCATAGCTTATTATATAACACTTACTTATTTCCTTATTAGAGTATTTATTTATTTATCTATGAAACGAGCTTTATAAAAATCTTATTATTTTATATATTTAAAACTGAAATCTTTTCTTAATTAATTAGCAGTTCAGGCTGAGTTTTTAACGTTTTGTATACCCTTAGATGACTAAGTGATTACGAAGCAACGGAAGCCAGCCTTGCCAAAACGTACAGGAGTACTTGCCTAAAGTAGTAAGTAGACAGGTGGGTACCTAGAGCTAGCCCCTTGCCTCTCCTCGGTAGCATTTCGCATTTCCATCCATTCTTCCCACCTCAAGTATTTCTATCGTTAACTCGTCTCGTTCCTTGTGGTTCCTCTCGCGTATGCATTCGGAAACCTAACAGCCCGCATTGTGCCAGGAGTACGTGACAAAAGCAAGTTGGTTCTCTACACATAAGTATTGGATAGTCGAAAGTGGCTTCCTTTCCCCCCGTCTATTGACTAATCGATTCCCTGCTTTCGTATGTCCACGCTGCTATTGAGACCGGATGACGTTTGTACCGTGTTCATCTCATGCTAATTATACAAGACCTGAAAACGAAGAAGACTTCCTGGCTTTCTACCCGAAGCGCCGATCCTAAGTACAGGTGGCGCGCCCGTCCAGGGTTAATCGTCATGAAGTTCGGTGAGCAGCTCCGCTCGAGCATCATTCGCGAGTACCAGTGGTACTATATCGACTACGATGGCCTCAAAAACGAGCTGAAGATCGCCTCTGGGCCTCTCCTATATATGGACCAAAGCTCCCACGTAGCTCCCTTGAGCGCGACGGACAAAAAGGGAAAGGCCAAGGCCAGAGGCCAGCGGAAGAACAAATGGACAGAGGAGGATGAGCAGCGTTTTATTGCTAGACTCTATGCCGAGCTTGAGAAAGTCTATACCAAAACCAAGGTTAAGCAATCAGAAATACAACGTCGCATAGCTGTCAGTGAGCGAGAAGTGAAGGAGGTCGTCGCCAAGGTCACGGAGAGGGGCTTGACGGAACAAGGCCCTTCCGAAGAAGAGTTCATACTGCTCGAGGAAGACCTGAGCGACATCATTGCTGATGTCCATGACTTGGCCAAATACGTCCAGCTGAATTATACGGGCTTTTATAAGATCATCAAGAAGCACGACGTTTGTGCCCTCACCTCAATATCCGTGCGGTTTCGCGGGTGAACTAACGCGTCTTGTAGAAAATGACTGACTGGCACCTCCGACCCTCGTTCGACACCGCGCTCAAAACAAGCCCTTCTATAACGAAGACTTCGATGCCGAGGTCGTAAAATTATCCAACATGTATAACAATGTCCGAACGCGCGGGAACCCGGTCAAGGGCGATAGCGCCGCCGGCGGTTCCCAAGGCAGCTTCGTCCGCCAGACCACCAAATATTGGGTGCACCCGGACAATGTCACCGAATTGAAGCTCATCATCTTGAAACATCTCCCGGTGCTGGTCTTCAATGCCGGCAAGGAATTTGAGACGCAGGATTCTGCTATCTCATCTATCTACTTCGACAATCCAGAGAAATGGGACTTGTACGAAGGGCGACTGAAAAAGACCGAGGGTGCTGAAGCTATTCGCCTGAGATGGTACGGCGGCATGCAATCCGACACCATCTTTGTTGAGCGCAAGACGCACCGCGAAGATTGGACCGGGGAAAAGTCCGTGAAGGCTCGCTTCTCCACGAAAGAGAAGAATGTCAATGGATATCTGAGGGGTGACCTCCTCCCAACCGCCCTGTTCGAAAAAGCTCGTAAGGACGGCAAAGAAATCCGAAAAGCTCATCGCTGAAGATGAGACCCTAGCGAAAGAGATACAGTACTCCGTCTTAAAGAACGGGTATAGACCCGTTTGCAGATCGTTCTACAACCGCACCGCATTTCAGTTACCAGCCGATGCACGCGTTCGAATATCGCTCGATACCGAGCTGACGATGATTCGGGAAGACAACCTGGATGGTTTTAAACGATCCGGGAGCAATTGGAGGCGAATGGACATCGGCATCGATTATCCCTTCTCGCAATTGTCCCCCGGGGACGTTGTGCGTTTCCCATACGCCGTTCTAGAGGTCAAGCTCCAAACCCAACATGGACAGGAGCCTCCGGAGTGGGTTCGTCAACTCATCTCTAGCCACCTTGTAGAGGCCGTCCCGAAGTTCTCGAAATTCATCCACGGCACCGCCTGCCTTTTCCCCGATAAGATTAACCTGCTTCCGTACTGGATGCCACAGATGGATATGGACATTCGCAAACCAGTAACTCACGACTTCGGTATTCACCGCCCGACACACTCACACACCAGTGGCACGACCTCAGATGACGATGACGATGACGACATAGATTCGGATGCTGGGGAAATTACCGAGCCCGCGTCTCGGGCCACCCACATGCCGGAAACGGTCTTTCACGAGGTACCCAGGCGCTTGTCGTGGGGGACATTGAAGGGCAGACAGCCGGGACTTGCACAGTCCCCAACGAAGACTACTCCCTCTATGATTCCGATAATGAAGTGGATGAGGAGGATGCCCTCGAGGAGGCGAGGAGAATTGGTGGATGGGCGTACTATTCGAGCATTGCAAACAGGTACATTGGAGCGGCTAGCCGCGGTGCTTGGGCCGCACTGGCGAGCGCTGCGCCGCGTCCTCGAGCTTCGATCGTACCTCGTAGCAATCGAACACAGATGTTCTTCGGCGACGCAGATATCCAAACCAAGAGGTTCAAGGCGCCGAGAGGGAAAAGGATATACGTTCCAGTCAGGGTCGAGCCTAAGGTCTATTTTGCAGCGGAGAGGACCTATCTTGGTTGGGTACGTAACTTTCTCTAGTGGCGCGGTATCTCCGTCTTACTAACGTCTCTCTAGCTCGAGTTCTCCATCTATATCGGTACGATCGCAGTCACGCTGCTCAATTTGGCGCGAAACCTAATACGCTCTCTTTCGTCGTCTCTGGTATATTTACTCTTCTAGCTATCGTGTCGCTATGCTACTCTGTCGGCATCTACTTGTACCGGAGCAGGGGGATCCGCGAGCGCAGGATCATTAAATATTATGATAGATTAGGGCCGACCGTTCTATGCTCTGCGCTTTTCCTAGGGGTAGTGCTCAACTTCGTATTCCAGGGCCGGGAAAGGAGCCTCTCGTAAGGCAGCCATATCAGTATGAGAGCCAGCTACGTCTCCAATGAGCCAGTTCCAGATAAAACATAGAATAAACAGGAGGAGAGAGCCTCCAGAAAAGCCAGTTGGGTTTCAGGTACTTACTCTGGGAATACTAAATAACGTAGGGAACACTTGCAATAAATAGAATTAGAGCGTAAACGAACGAATGGATTCTAGTTCAAGTCCACCTTGGAGGAGAGAGAAACTGGAGAAAGGAGAACTGAGGAATTCCCAGGCACGTTGGTATTGAATATATGTCACCTTATTGCTGTCAGATTGTGAGTAAATTACCCAGTAGGTTAGAGAGGGTGAGTAACAACACATAACGGTATGGGATTATATGCACCATGTGTACTATATTACTTGTCAGTAAATAACCTATAACACGTCAACAAGTAGGTTAGATAAAGTAGTTAACCGCCGATAATAAATAAAAAGATGTTTCCTTTTTAGAAAAAGAATTATGGTTTTAATATCAATATAGTAAACATGTTATGTCTAGTTAGAATCAAAGATATCTCTTTGATATATATATAATATATATAAAGAAAGACTTCAAGTTTTATATATCGACCGGCCTCTCGTTAATGTTGATATAATGGAGCAAATAATACATTTCTACAAAGGTATGAGTTGGTGGAATAACACAATCCAACCATTCACGTGGGCCTGACGTGTCACTTAGGCAAGGCTACCTAAGACATGCTGTCTGTAAAACTTCGTCTTACATCTCAGCAAAAACAACATCCAACTAGACCCGCCTCCTTCCCATTCATCGGATCGGGGATTCCAAGCAGCTCGAAGAATTACCGCTCGTCATGTCAGGTCAAGGTAGGCCGGGTGGTCGAGGGCGTGGGGAGGAGGACCACCCCATGGGCGAGGTCGCGGCGGAGGAGGACCGCCTCATGGGCGTGGAGGAGGAGGGCCGCCTCATGGGCGAGGAGGGTCATTTCAGGGTAGTCGTGGTGGTGGGTTTGGATCCTCAGAGGTATTCAGGCAAGTGACACCAGCCCATCTAGATGCGCCTACTTAAAGATTTATCCTTACACGGGTTCGCCATAGGCCCTCGGGTGGCGTCCCGCCGCCTGATGCGATGGTCAGGAAGGTCGAAGACGCTCTCCAGGCCGGCAAAGCATCGCTTAACCTCGGAAACCCGAGCCTTGCAGATGGATTTCCCACTCGCCCCAGCTACGGGGTAAAAGGGTCGGACGTCGTACTTTGGGCAAATTACTTCGTCCTCGACACCCCACGGCAACTTCTCCTGCAGCAATACCATATATCTGTGACTCCTGCTGCCACGGGGAAAAAGCTGACCCAGGTTATACGTCTGCTTCTGCAAGCACCAGACCTATTACCATTCCAAGCCGACATCGCCACCGACTTCCGGTCGACTCTCATCTCGCGGCGTAGGTTTGAGATCCAAGAAGTCCAGGTTGAATACAGAGGAGAGGACGAGGACGAGCCTCGCCCTGGTGCTCGTCAGTATACCGTCAAGCTGGACTTTATCAAGGTCCTAGAAGCTTCCGCGTTAACCGAGTACCTTACTTCCACAAACCTGTCCGCCACTTACGATGACAAGCTGGCAGTGATACAGGCTCTCAATATCTTTTTGAACCACTACGCTAAGTCTGCCGGGAACCTTGCTACCATCGGTGCATCGAAAACGTTCTCCTTGAGTAACGAATCTGATACATGGATTCTTAGCGACTGTCTCATCGCCTTACGTGGCTTCTTCGCGAGTGTACGCGCAGCCACGGCTCGGGTCCTTGTCAATGTCAATGTCAGCCATGGTGCCTTTTATCAGGAGGACCGTCTTGATGCACTCATCGCCAAATCTGGGTTGCGGAGAGATCCACGCAGGCTGGAAGCCTTCCTGAAGGGGCTGAGGATTAAGGTCACCCACCTCAAAGACAGACACAACAAATCCGGTAAGGTCATATTGCGAGCGAAGACCATTTCTGGAGTGGCAAACAAGAACGATGGACATAGCCTAGGACACCCCCCTATAGTGAAGGGATTTGGATCTGGTGCGAAGGAGGTGCAATTTTGGCTGGATGAAAAGAACGTCTCGGCTGGTCCGTCGACACAGACGCCCGCGGGCAAAAAGGGTGGCAAGGGTACCAGGTCCCAGGGAAAGACTGCCGCGTCCGGCGGCAAGTATATTTCTGTGTTTGACCATTTCCTGTCTAGTAAGTCATGCCCAGCTCCATCCGAGGAGGGTGATGGTTGTTGACGATAACGCAGCACATGGGATTCGTATCGCGGATGTCACCCTTCCCGTAATCAACGTTGGGAATAGGGACAACCCTTCGTACATGCCGGCCCAGGTCTGCCATGTTTTACCGGGCCAACCTGCCAAAACCAAGCTCGGCCCGGCCGAGACACAGAACATGATTCGGTTTGCAGTTCGCAGACCCGTTGAGAATGCGAGGTCTATTGTTATGAAGGGACGGCATACATCGGGCTTGTCCCCCGACACAAACCCACGATTGGTATATTCCTCCTGAATCAGTCACCTTCATTACTCGGCTGACCATGTTTTTCTTTTCAGTCGCAATTTGGGGTCACCGTCTCGCCCGACCTCATTACTGTCTCGGCCCGTGTTCTCTCCCCGCCAAAGATCGTATACAAGCAAAACCAGCAAGCCCAGGTAATGGCTGGTGGCTGGAACCTGGTGCCACGTAACTCAGCGAGTCTCAAGTTTCACACTGGTACCGTCCTGCAAAGATGGTCATGTCTGTATATCGAAATGGAGGGTAACTTGTACCCGAGAGCTCAAAAGTTCACGCCCGAAAGCCTCGCGAGCCTAATAGGAGGGTTCCACTCTGTCCTTAAGGACACCGGGATTGCTGCAAGTCCCCCCCTTTCCCCACAGCAGGTCCAACTGAGCGATACAGATGATATCAAACTCGACAACTTCATCAAACGTGCAGCCTCATCGTTGCAGTTGCTGTGTATCATCCTGCCGGCCAGTCCGATACCCCTTTACGACCGCATTAAGCAGCTGGGCGACGTAAAGTACGGTATCCACACCATTTGCAGCGTCGGCACGAAAATTGCGAAACTTTCGGGCCAGGACCAGTACTTCCGTAACGAGGCTCTTAAACTTAACCTGAAACTGGGTGGCGACAACCATATCGTCAGTCCCGCGAATCTAGCTCTGGTCGCCGAAAACAAAACCATGATCGTCGGTATCGACGTAACTCACCCCTCCCCGGGATCGAGCTCGATGGCTCCTAGCGTCGCAGGTATGGTAGCCAGTATTAACAGCCAGTTGGGTCAGTGGCCTGGTATCTTGAGTATCCAAAAGGAACGTCGCCAGGAGATGGTCTCGGACCTGCAAAGCATGCTCAAGTCCCGCCTCCATTTATGGCGCGAGAAAGGGAAGCATGCCACCCTTCCCGAGAATATACTTGTATATCGGGATGGTGTTTCAGAGGGCCAGTACCAGAAAGTCCTAGATGAGGAGCTCCCATTACTTCGCGCCGCATGCCGGGAAGTCTATTCTATCCCGGACCAAAGCAAAGGACTCCCACGCCTGACTATAGTCATAGTTGGTAAGCGTCACCACACGCGTTTTACCCAACCGCAGAGACCGACGCCGACCGTTCAGGCAACACGCGACCGGCGGCACCGTGGTAGACCGAGGCGTCACCGAGGCGCGGAGCTGGGACTTCTTCCTACAAGCCCACACCGCACTTCAGGGCACGGCACGACCAGCACACTACTTTGTTGTGCTAGATGAGATCTTCCGCCGCCGAAATACCGGCGCAGGTAATAAGGGCAAGACCCCAGCTACCACACCAGGAAAAAATATCGCCGACGAACTGCAAGAGCTGACTCAGAGCATGTGCTATGTGTTTGGCCGCGCCACCAAGGCTGTGAGCTACTGCACGCCCGCATACTACGCCGACATTCTATGTGAGCGTGCTCGATGCTATAGCAAAGTTTTTGACCCCGTCCAATTCGACAACGGTGTCCGTGGCGGGAGACGAAGTCATCGCGAGCGGGACTGGGGTCTCTTCAGAGCAATCTTTCGTAAAGACCCACGGGAGATTGGAGAATACAATGTTCTACATCTAAGGCGAGGTCCGTGAAGCCACGAGACTCAGTATCAGGGAATGTAACGAAAAGAGGGTAAATTTGATAGTTTGTGGCCGGCGGTGATATATGAGTTGTGAAAATGTCAAGTTACGGTATGGATAGAAAACTTACCATCTGTTACGTGACTACGGGCTATACCCACCTCGGGCCACCCTTATCTTACTAAAAAAACGCTAAAAGTTATTAACTTCGAGCTTACCGCTTTCTATTAATATTAAAGCTATTCCTAAGATATTATAATTATAGTTTATATAGAGGTTTACTTTTAATTTTGCGTTTTCATAACTTTAATCTAATACGTATTCGAGAGCTCTTATTAATTAAAAGCAGCGGTAAATATATTGTAGTGGTACGGTAAGACTAAGCCACGTAGCCTTTTACATAAGTATTTATCCTATCCGGGGGATAGTTATAATACGTTAAACTAGTTATTTTTAAAGGATACTGTAGTAGTATAGTAAGATATGCAATCTTAATATATTATATAATATGCTATGATAGGCTTTATACTTATATAAAGTAACTATAGCTCTCGTGAGTACAGACTATATTACGATTATTATAAAGATCATTATTTAATTAAATGATTAACTTTATTATTTTTATTTTTATTTCAGATTCGGTTTTATTATTAAATTCGTCGTCTTTTGATTAATATATTTATTTTAATTACGAGCGCTTAAGTTACTTCGTTATACTGTAATGTAGTGGTGCAGTGGATCTAGGCCACGTAGCCTTTTCGATGTGTATTTATATGGGTCACGCACTCATATTTTCATCAGTTAGACTTAGACATGTAGACATCACAGCCTACAGCCATTCACTCGTTTCTTACCATGCCTTTCTAGCCTTCCTCGTTGCCCTTTTTCTAGCCTCCTTTGCCAGCTGCCGTTTCAGCTGGCCGATCAACCGATTACAGCTGTTTACAGCTGTAATCTTAGGTTAATCGGCACTGGGCCAGTTGTTGGCAGTTGGGTAGCCGTTTCGTGCCTCCGTCAGCGTGCCCACGCTGCTCCTGTTCAGTAATAACCGAAGAAGTAACTTTTATATTTAGCTCCTTTCCTCCTTTAATTTCTTTTACCTTTAGGTTAACGATTACTATATCTCTATAACCAAAAGATATACCTAAGATACGATAATTATATTAAATTTCTTACCCTTCGATTAATAAAGTAATATTAGTTTTATTTATTATAGATTATTGTACGTATTATAGGTACCGATAGAATATACTTTCGAATAAGCTATCCGGAACTTTAATATTGAACAGGAGCAGCGTAGGCACGCTAACGGAGGCACGAAAAAAGGACTGCCCAACTGCCAATAACTAGCCCAGTGCCGATCAGACCTAGATTATAGCTATAAATAGCTATAATCGGTTAATCGGCTAGCTGAAAACGGTAGCTGGGAAAGGGAAAGAAGAAGGACTAGAAACGGGTAACGAGGATAGCTAGAAAGGCATGGCAAGGAACGAGTAAATAGCTATAACTAGTGATAGCTATGATAACTATAGGTCTAAGTCTAACTAATGAAAATATAAGTACGCGACCTATATGAATAGACATCGAAAAGGCTACGTAGCCTAGATCCACCGCACTACTATAATATTAATAATATTTAACCTATTAATAACGTACAAAATACTAACTTTAACATCTCGCTTAAGTAAAAAATAAAAAACTTTAATAATAATTATAATATAAAGATTATACTTTACTTCATTCTCTTGATTAATTTGATTCAAGTTATTAATACCGCTTAAACGAGCCTTTAACTTCCTTTAAATAAATAACTAAAACTCGAAAGGATAAAATTATAACTAAATACTTACGCGGAAATACTACCTCTTATCTAAAAGTATATTACGTCGTTATTTCTTCTTAATTAACTAATAAATAAATTCTGTATATCTTTTAATAAAAAGGATATATACGTAGAAATAAATCTAAAGTAACTAACCCTGGAAGTAGCGTCGTCTATAGCTCTAAACTTATAACCCGTAAACAAATTCCCTCTTATAGTCGTAACCTTCCTCCTACTTTTCTCGGCCTTTACCTTAAATACCGAATATATCCGCGGAATAATACTCCACTACATTAGAATACGTATTCTATAAAACCGCAATATATAAAGCTTTATTGCAATTTTTATACTGTGAATATAAACCTTGTTACTAACCCGGTTAATACCCATAAGAATATTAATATTAAGAAGTAAGAATTTTATATTACGATCCTTAGGATATATATTATAATGTAACAAGGTATTGTCCTTATCGTTTATTACATATATTTACGAATATTGAACAGGAGCAGCGTAGGTACGCTATGATGGAGGCACGAAACAAGGACTGCCTAACTATCAATAACTGGCCTAGTGCCGATTAACTAAGATCATAGCTATAAATAGCTATAATCGGTTGATCGGCTAGCTAAAAACGGCAGCTGGGAAAGGGACTAAAGGAAGGAAGGGACTAGAAAAGGGTAACGAGGATCGCGAGAAAAGGCATAGCAAAAGGAGTAAATAGCTATAAGTCGTAATGTCTATAGGTCTAAGTCTAACTAATGAAAATATAAGTACGCGACTTATATAAATAGACATCGAAAAGGCTACGTAGCCTAGATCCACCGTACTACTATAGCCTCCCTAGTTTAATTAATCTGTAAGGAGTAATTAAACTCCTAATAATAGGTACGGTGGCTCTCGTTCCTGTTAAACCTAATTAACCTAATCTCAATTAACCCTAATTAACTAAAAGCTAGCTAGTTTAATCAAAGGCTAATAGGATAAGTTAGGAAATAGGTCAACTAGGAACGATTGCAACAGCAATAAGTGGGTGGTGGGGTAGGTAACTGCAACCGTGCCTGACTGTACCTGATCCTGAACCTGATTAATCCCGAACCTGTTTAATCGCTGCTAAATGGGAGCTAAGCCAGTTTAATCAACGATTAACAGGAAATAATAGGAAAGATTAATTAATAAAAACAACTGGGCTGGCGGAGCTGTAAACCTATAAACTAACCTAATCAACCTATTCCTAATTAACCCTAATTAACTAGGAGCGAGCCAGGTCCATTGGGGCCATTAAGAAACAATAGGGATCAATAGTTAGGAAATAGGTAAACTATAACGGGGCAGGTAAAATAAGCGTAGCTCCCGTGAGAAACGAAAGAAACAATCCTATACGATGCAACGTGATCTCCGTCCTTCTCGTCCATGGCTGTCTTTTACCGATCCTTTTCAACTGATTCTTAATCCTATAAACTGACTGATAGCTAAGTGGGAGCTCTCCTGATTATGTAATACACATTATATAAGCAACCCTCGAGAGTCAAAGGGTGTTGTTCAGCAAGGGTATCTTAGATAGGAGGTTTTAGGAATCAAGTACGTTTTACACTCCATCTAGCTGGTGATCGAACCCAGGCAGTAGGAGGCATCTAGATTACGGGTATACTTAGTCGTTTTTCTCGTTGTTTTACCCCGTTTTGACCTCTCCGCGCGGAGGGTCTAGATAGTTCGTTTCGCTCGTATAAGAGTACTCTCGTTTCGTTATTATCTACCAAAAGGCAATACTTTAATTCGTCGTTTTCTATCGGAAAGAGGCATTCTTAGTTCGTTTTCGAGCCTTATTTTAGGGTATATTAGTCCCTTCGTTGCCGATGCTATTTACCGGCGGGATATACCGAAGGAAGGAGAAGGCAGTTCCCTTTCTCCTATATCCGACGAGCTATATATCGCTACTATTTATAACCGAAACCTAGAGCTTCTTAAAGCTTTAGCCGATTCTTTCCTTGCTATAGGGCACCCCTACCTAGCGAAAGTAACTAGGTTTTTACTAAATTCCGGAAGTCCCGAACTAGACGACCTTTTATAGGACCTTAAGAACCTAGGTAAGGTTCCCCGTGGAATATTCCCTTAGTCTTAGTTAACGTTAGAAACAGAGGTATTAAGACCTTCGAATTAGGAATAGTTAAATCTAATAATAGATCCATTATAGTTAGAATAACCCCCTTTATCGCCGTTTACTTCGTTATCTTCGTCTCCTTTAGAGGAAAACGTGCTACTATTTCCTTGCTTATCGAATTCGTCGTCCTTCTCGCTATTCTCCATAGCTTCGTTACTCTCCGTAATGGCAGATCCTTAAGAACCGATCCCTCCGTAAGCCTTACCCGACTTAACTATATATAGTCGTTTTAACGGTAGTAAAGCAGCGTCTAGATGGCTTATACTACTTACGTAGGCCTTTAGATTAGCTAGCTACTTAGTTTACTAGCTTTAATAAGCTTTAAGCTATAAATGCTTTATATAAAGGAGAGATAGCGGCCTTTCTAGATCGTAATTCTCGTATCCGACGTACTTTAGACTTCGTTAGGTAAGGAATGGCTACCTAGAATGATTTACTTATGGTTTAGTAGCTCTTAAGGGAAAGATTTCCATTTAAAACGGCTAATTAATCGGACCTACGAAACGAAATCGTTAACATTTCCTAGGGCTTAGAAGAATCCCTTACCTCTTATTATATTAGGGTATAGGAGTTATTAAAACGTACGGAATCGAGAGATTTCCTTTAAGTTCTACGCTTAAACGGTACCGATAACCTAACTATCCTCGAAACCTATATACTTAAGTTAGTAATTATACGCTTTATAAACGGTTTAAGGGATCCGGACCTAAAAAGGGAAGCCTTCGAGAAGGCCGCTTACGTATTTAGAGCCCTTTAGGAGGTATATAGCATAATATAAGGTTATTAGAAGGTCGTAAACCTTAAGAAAGAATAGCTTAAGGAATAATAATTAAAGGAGCGGGAGAACTTAATCGAACGCTTTATTATAGAAAAGATAGGCTTATTAATTAAGTAAGCTATCGCTAACGAGCATCCTAACTAGGTATTAGCTCCTAAGGTTATTACTACGACGCTACCTTAACCCCTAACGGCGCCGCCTTTATACGTACGGGTATAATAGATTATACCTTACCCGATTCCTACGTCTTATTCGCTATATCCTCCTTATCCATATCCGAATTAAGGCCTAATATAGTGGTCTTAGTAGGTCCCGGGAGCCTAGCTAGCTCTACCTTAGGCCTCTAGTAGTTAATAGCAGCAACCTTAGTAGTATCCATAAGGATAGTAGTCGTATGGCAATGGTAGTAACCAAGGCTCTGGGAATATATCCCGGGTAGTCCCTAATAAAAAGACGTCGAAGCATCCGATCGTTAATGGTTTACGAATCTTATAACGAGGAGAAAGAATATGCTTTAAGTATAGAAGTCTTAATTACGTATAGCCTTACGAGGCTCCCCGGGGGTAGTAATTAGCCTACTAGGAGTAGTTAATCCTTAAGTCGTTAACTTATCTAACCCTAAAATAGGTAGCTAAAATAAGTAGAAATCTCGACGCGAAATCCGTATAATTCTTCTACGAGTAATCTTAGGAATAAGAAGCGCTAAATTAGAATACGGCTAAGTATAGATAGGTAGCTAACGAGTTATAGCCGACCTCTGCTACGCCGGATATTATCTTATTAGGTACTGCCTTTTTAAATACCTAATTATTACTCCTTATAGTTAAACCGATAGGCATAATAAAGTTAAAGACTACCGGCGTTAATATCTAGGATAACCTAGCTACGGAGGTACTGGAGCTCGCCTTTTTTTTAGGCAAACGTCGATATAACGGCTCCGTTATAGAAAAAGACGATGGAAAAACTAAGAAGAAAAAAAGCCCCGTAAGGGCCTTTAAATTATTTACGGAAAAGAGGAAGACCCTTCCTTCGACTTTAATACGTTAGCTCGTTAAATCGAAGTAAAGCTAAACTTAATAGACTTATTCTAAGTATCTCCCGAATATACCCGGTAGTTTAGGTACTTCTCTACCCGTAAGAACGTAAAAGCAGAAGCTAGAGCCGTACGTAAGATCGCAGCCCTTAGACCGTCGTTTTAGCCTCGTCCTTATATCCTACCTAATCCTCTACCTCCGAAGAAGGGGAAGTTAGTACATTTCGCTGAACTAGTCGTCGAACTAACGGTAAAAAAGGAGGATGAACCCGTTAAGATAAGTAACATACCTAAAAACCTACCTAGTTCCCGAAACGTAACGCCCTAGGTATTGGACATTATCCCTTATGACCTAGCTACTTACCTAGATAACATTTAAATGGATATAGATGGAGCTACCCTAGCTTTAAGAACTACCCTAGTCCTAGCTAATCTATTTCCGCTAAAACCGGTTAGATCTTTCTATATAAATGCCGTTCTTCGTTTTAAATAAGATAAAGAGTCGCTTATGTTTTATACTTTACCCGAAAATACTACTTAAGCTAACTAGGGAAGTAACATTAACCTTATATCCGGTAAGCTAATGGATTAGCTCCGTATTAAACGGAGATTCTTATATTACTTAGGTACTAGGCGTTTATTCTTACTAACCTTAGATAGTCGTCGCTTAAAAGTAACGGAATTCGTTTTATTTAACGTAGGAATATAAGGGATATGGAGATCGGTATAGGCCATTATACGACCCGAATCTACGAATAACGATACCCTCTTATTACTTAGTATCCCTTAGTTATAGGACGTTATAATTAAGTTCGATATTAAAGCTAGCTCCTTTACCATTGGCGATAAAGTAGTCGGTAAAGAAGTAATATCTCTTTAAGGCTCCTTCTTATAACCTTCCATTACTTATAAGATAGCCCTTAAGGCTACCGGACTAGTTATTAACCCTATAGAGTATTTACGGGTACTTATTACTTATAAGTCGCCGATAGTAAACGACGACGATAGTAATAGTAATAGTAATTCCTTTAATAAGAGCGATTTAGATAATGAGACGGGAAACTGAATTATTAGCTTAAACCTAAGTATGTCCTTAAACTACGAATAACAGAACCCGAGTATATCCTTAAACTACGAATAATAGGACCTGAGCATGTCTATAAACTATAATCAACCGACGGTTACATATACCCGCCTTCGCCTTCTGGAACCTAAACTCCTAATCGGATAGATATTGCGTTTTAAGACCTCTCCTTAAACCCTACCTCGCCGGATGTTAGCCTTTAGTAACCTATAGATAGACCCGAGCATGTCCTTAAACTACGAGTAAATAGGACCCTTACTTCCTTTAAAGCTTATATATTAGATACCCCTTAGGAGCTTTTAAACTTATCTTATCGATCCTCCTTTTCTAGCGTTAACTAGTTAAACTTCTACGCTTTACGGATCATAGTAACGTCGGAGAGACGCCTAGCCTTTCGTTAGATGGCTTATTTTATATCTATATTAACTTTAAAAGACTTATCCCCCTTAGTAATTAACGAATTCTACCCGATAGGCGTCCGATTAATTAGATCCGTCGCATTCGAAGATGATTTAGTATTAGGTCTACGTTAATTAATTAAATTAACCGCATTTAGAGATGATTTAGTAGTTTACTACCTAATTAGAGCCGCCGTAATTAAAGATAATTTAGCATCCCTTATTAGTTCCGTACCGGAATTAGCCTACTTATTTCTAACCATTAGGCGAATTAAACGACTCCTATTAGTTATTAGTAACGAACTACCCGAATAAGAGGCTCTCCGTTAGCTTAGTAGAGTAGGAGTAAAGTTAGGCCCTCTTATTTCTTATAAATTAAAGCTAAAGATAGCCTACGGACTATATACTTACCGTAAACTAATAGCTATATCGGTTTTAGATATACTAGTAACCGACCTTTATTAACATAGTGTCACGTAGGCATGCACCCCTAGTAGGAACCACCTAGCTTACCTAAGCTAGCTAAGTACTACTATATGTATCTATAGATCGCTCTATACTCTCTAGTAGCTTTACTTCTTTTCTAGTTAGTTAATATATACCTTCTTACCCTTATTTCATTACTTTTTTTACGAATAACCTATTAACCTAAGCTTAGCTCTCGCTAGCTACGTAATAGTTATAAGCCCGGGGTACTTCTAAGGAGTTATTATTACTTAGGTTATTCTAGCGTAAGTAAGTAATATATTTATCCATCTCTTAGATCTTACGATCATACTCCCTTTTTATTTCTAAACCGGTACTCTATTCTCGTATCTAGCTTTAGATAATCGCTTACCTATTTCGCTATAACGATTAATACGTCCGAATTCTCCCTGGATAAGATTCTAGTTAACGTTTACTTACGAGTTTACGATAAATAGCTACGTTAGTTCCTAACGCTTAAATCGATAGCTACTTAATTCGGTATCTAGAAAAACGTTAATCTAGATAGAGCTAAGTTTAACGCTACTCGAGTTTTAGTAGGTACTCTTAAGGAGTATATTACTTAAGAGAACGAACTCCTTAAAGAAAACTATAAGAAAGCCGTTTACGAGTAAGCGTCGATCCTAACCAAAGACCGAGGAAATTAACTACCAAGGCCTAAGGTACGAACTCGAGAGTAATAAACGGTAGCGTATAATAAGTTCGTTTCCTAGTAAATAACGATCGAGGCTTAGGTTATAGCTACTAGTAAGTAGTATAGGGTCCTCTATAGCTAGATTCTCGTATCTATCTCGGTAGGTTTTCTTAAGGTAGCTAATATAGAGATATAGTTCCTAAACCTTAACCCGATTATTTAAAATCTCGTGAAGATCTTCCGTAAGTAAATTACTCCTATCGAAGCCGCTATTAAGACGCTCGTTAGGCGAGAATACCGTAAGGTACTCTAAAGAGTAAAGGTAAGTACCTATAATCCCGAGTAATTCTACGTTATATAGTAATACGCCTTCCTTCGCGCTCGCGCTTATTACATTAACGAAATTAAGGGCGTTATAAGAGCAAAGGATTTCCTTGAAGTAGTTAAGGCTAAGATCGTAATCGACTAAGCTATACGAATATTAATCGCTCTTATTAAAGCTAATAAATTCGGCGAATAATTAAAGACCCTTAAGTAACTAGGTATCGTATTTAGCGCTTTCGCTACCGAGAATAAGTAAAAAGGTAAATTAGGTTATAAAATTTTCGCAATAGCCTATTAAAAACCGACTCTAGGAGCGAAATTAGCTAATAATAGCGGCTAAGGAAAACTAACGAGCTACGAATACCTTTATAAGTTTAAAGGTAAACTATATTTATAGGTAGCTCGCTTTTATAAAATCCTATAGAAGTCCGTTATTAATTAAACTATACGTAACCTAAAGCCGATTCCGGTTAATATCATACGAAAAATTAAGGCTAAATACGACTTATTTAAATACGCTAAGCTCCGAAACTAGATTAACCGCTAAGGGTAGGACGTTCCTATAAATAATATACCTAATAATCGCTCCGGAAACGGGGAAGGAAATAACGCTATTACTTAGCTAGCTAATATTAGCGTAATAATAATCGACCTACGTATTATATACCTATTTACTTAAACTAGGATTTATTTTACTATAAACCTAATCCGATACTTATTATCGGAAAGTACCGTCTTCGATAACTATAAAGTAATTTACCTTATTAATAATCGTAATCTTCTAGTAAAAGGGTCGTTCGTTTCCGCTAGAAACGGATAGACGATCGAAGCTGCTATACTATAAGCTTTTTTATTACTAATACGGGTCGTAAGATTATCGAGAAATATATTTTAAATTAATCTAATAAGCTTACCTTTAATCTAAAGCTTAAGGACGTCGTACTTATTAAAGATTTCTACGTTAATATTATCTTTAAGGCGAAACTTCGTAGTATAGGTATTTAATTTTACGGTTTAAATTATACTTTAAGGAATGGAACCTTCGAGAAAAGCACTATAGTAAGAAAGCTAGAGCGACGCTTTAACCTAGTCTTTTTCGAATTTAAATAATTTACTTCTTATTCGTAAGTCCTACCCGTAATACCATCTATAATACCATCGAGTATTCTACGTAACGTAGCGTCGACCGTAATAGTACCTTATTTCCCGGAGAGAAACGTCCGGTAGAGAAGATCGAAAGATATCATTAAACCGAAAGAAGACTCCGAGGTATTTTAGTACTAGCGAATAAGGCATCTTAATCCTAAGGCGCTTAAAGCCTTCGTTAAAAACGCCCGGAACGTTAAGATTAACGGTATACCTATAATTAAGTACGAGTATTATAATTAAACGATAGGTAAGAGAGTAATTTCGCGCCGTTTATTAATACATCGCTCGTTACGTTCTTTTTAAAAGATATACTAGGATTTATTTAACTACCCGGAAGGTTACGACGGATCTAAGTAACTTATCGTAATTAGGAATAAATTTAGCGGAATGTTATAAGTTAAAACCCTAGAGAGTAAGTAAGGCTTATTAATAATAAGAACTCTTCGACTCTTTAAAAGATAGGTTCGGAAATAATTCCGACTCTTAATCTATAAAATACGTTACGATAACGAACGCTTAGTAATAAGCATTAAAGGTATGTCTGGATATAAGATCTAAGTAGTAAAAGAAGGCATTAATTTCGAACTCCCGCCGGTTAATACTAAGGAGCTAACCGGTAGGGGTAAGAGAGCTAGATAAATTATTATCGTTAAGTCGATTAAAATAAGGATTAAAGTAGGACTACTAAAGAAACTATAGCCGGAAACCGTTAAAGCCGCGGTATATTTAATTAATATTAGCCCTAGCTAAGCTTATAATCTTCGTATATCTTACGAGCTCTTAAATACTTAGTTTAAGTAGTATTTAAATAGTATACTTTAAAGGTAATAAGGGAGCTAACGAGCGACCTACGACCGGATTAAAACGGTATCTATATATACGGATATCGCGCGTATCCCTTAATAAAGAACGTACTTAAGATCTTAATAGGAAAGGGTTTAAGGTAAACTACGAGCTTATATCGGGTATTTAATAGGATATTATATTAATAACCTATACCGAATTTAGGTTCCTAGGCTAGGTAAAGTAATCCTAATTAAGGATATAGTCTTTAACGAAGAAACGTTTTATAGCTAGATAAATAAGCTAAAAGCTTAGTAACTCGAACGAAAAGAAATTAATCGAATAAATCTTTCGATACGTATAAGTAATAACGTTACTTAATTAATTATCGAAGTATTAAACCTATAGGATTCGCTCGTATTATTTAATCGAGAGCTAAGTACGAAGACTAACTCCCTCGGGAGTAGCGAGCCTACCTCGGGTAATTAGGATCTAGATACGACTTAGTCCGCCGGTCCTAGCTCGGGGGTAAGGTAGCCTTTAGAAAAAGAAAACTAGATAGATTCCGATAATTTAAAATACGAAACGGCTAGGTCTAAAGACGAATAACCGTAAGAGGTAATAAAATTATTCGAATTAATCGAGCAAGAGATATAAGAATAACTCGAAGCGAAAACCTAGGAGAAATTAAATAAAGAAACGGATATATCCTACGGGCTTCCGAGTTTAAAACTTACTTTAATTATACCCGCGGAAGCTACGGAAAGTAAGTATTCCGATAAGGAATAAAGTAACTAAAGTTAGGTACGGCTACTAGTAAAAGTACCGAAAGTCCGGAGCGGCGAATATACTTCGCCGACGGAATAAATACTCGGGAATAACCTCTAAATAATTAACTAAAGAAACTCGTACTTCCTCCGAAGAAAAGGAATAATATAGCCTATCCCCGTAAATTACTTAGCGTAAGTAGCAAGAGAAAGGTCCATTCTTCTACTATCCGTTATAATAAAAGAAGAAAGAAAAAGCCCGGAAAGAATAAAGTAATAAGTAACTTAAGTACTAAAGTTTACGTAATATCGGGTAACCTAACGGCTAAGAATAACCTCTTAAGAGATCGCTATTCGATTTCGTAATAACCTTTTAGCTTAATTAATTAAAAGGATAGTAAGTAAAGATTACGATAATATATTACGCTATACTTATTTTCGTAATAGCCGTTAATTAAAAAGGCCGAGCGATTAAGCGTATCGCCTAATAAGATAAGAATTTACCGCGACGATTTACTTAAACCGCTAAAGATATAAAAGGACCTAGATAAGTATCATTAAGAAAGCGATTTAAAGAAAACGCTAGATCTAAGATTAAGGCCTTCTTACGTATTAAAGTATAGCGTATTATTAATCGCGAACGGATAAGAATAAAGCTAATTCATTAATATAAGTCTTCGATTATAAATTCGACGAAGATAATTTCCTTACTACTATAAGTCGCGCTTAATAACGCGAGGAAATTTATAGCCTAAAGAGTTACTCGAGAGTACTTACGTAGCTACGTTATAATAAAATCGTTCCGTATAATAATAGCTATCGTAGCTAATTCGACCTCGAAGTTAATTAGTATGACATTAAAAACGCGTTCCTTAACGCGTAAGACCGGAAAGCGACCTTATACCTATAAAGTTATTAAACGGGTTTAAGGAAGAGGAAAATACGCCTTCGCTATAAAAGTAATATACGGGTTTAGAGATTTACCCCTACTTTAGTTTAAGGAGATCAAAGTACCCTTAACCGCCTAGGACTCTAAGCTCTCTAGAAGAGCCGTACTTATTCTATATAGAACGAGAAGTCTTCGTACTAGATATACGTAAACGATATATTAATTATAAACTATAAAAGCTTAGAAACGATAGTATAAAAGGTAGCTTAGGGTTAAAGGATACCTATAAAACGAAAGAGCTTAAACCGGTAAAGTAATATTTAGGATTAAGGTAATACGTAATCGCAAAGTACGAAATATAACCTTAATATACGACGCTTATATCGAAAAGATTACTAAACGCTTTAAACTACGGATAATAATTAATTTCCGATAATATTATTACTAATTACCGAGCTAGTAAAGTATATAGGCGTTACTTCGAAATAATAAGTTAAGGAATACTAGGAGAAAGTAGGGTTAATTCTATAGCGTAATTATAATACGCCTAAACGTCGCTTTCGTAGCGTCTAATTATTCATTTCCTAACTAATCAGGACCTTAATACTTTAAAGCGTTAATTAAACGATTAATACCTATATATTACTCGCTTCCTTATATAAGGTATAGGGATAAAATAATAACGCTTAAGTACTTTTAATTAATATAACGCTTCGTTTATAAACGATTCTAAGTTAAGAAAGTCGTCTTAGGATACGTAATATCCTTATTTAAAGGTCCGATTATATAAAGAGCCGCTCGCTAGGATATAATATCGATATCGACGATTAAAGCTAACTACTCGTACTAAAGTATATAGCTAAGGAAACGATAGCTTAAACGTTTCTTTAGGGATATTACCTTAAAGCTAGAGAAAACCTTAAAGAATATATAGCGATAACTAATAAACGATAAGACTAATAATAGGAAAGAAAGAAAGGATTAATACTAGCTACGCTATATAGATATATAGAATATATAGCTACGTTAGAGTACTAAAAAGGTACCTTCGAAGTAATTTACCTCCTTATTAATTAAATACTAATAAACGGACTTACGAAAGCTTTACTACGTTAATCGTTCGAATACTTTAAAGTATTACTTAACCTAAAACGCTACGGAAAAATATATAATAATACTTAAAGAGTCGCCGTAAGTACTAACGGTACGTAAATTCTTCCCTTAATTAGTTAATATATAGGTATAAAGTACTACCGTTATATAGAAATAGCTTTCTTACCGCTAAATACCGAACTCGTATATTCTTAGATCCTAATATAGGAAGCTACTTTAAATAAAGAACTTAACTACGGAATAATAAGTAAGGCCGGATTAGCGGAAGATATAATACCGACGGGTTCGTTTTAATATTCGATAATTTCCTCGTATAAGCGGTCGGCTATCGTATAATACTTCGTATAGGTATTACTCGAAAGAAATAGGCGCGTAAGCGCGAGCGATTTTAAATATTACTTCCTTAAAAGATTATTCTTCGTCCTCGGAAGTTTCCTCTTTCTTTCCTTCTCTAACGTCCTTTATCTTTATATCTAACCTACTCGGGAGCGATAGCAGGTAAGGCTACGCTAGGTATTATATCGATAGCCGGCGGAAACGCTACTTACGTTAGCTAAGTAATAAAAGGATAATATAAAAGCTAAGGCGGGTACGGTACGGTAATCGATAGCCGGTACGGAAGGACTTACGCTTAGTTAGGTAAACTAACCGGAGTTAATTACGTTTCGTTACGACTTTACGGTTTCGGGTACCGCGGGTATTATTCTCCGTTTAATAAAGTAAGAGCTTTTTATTATCGTAACGAGCTTAAGGGCTTATAATAACGTTAACGAATATTAATAACGTAAAATAAAGCTTATATATTAACCGAGGACTCGATATAGCGACGATAAGGTAATAATATAGGATTAAAGCGTCGGCCTTATATAATATTAACTCTAGACCTCGACGTACGAAGGTAAGAAGACCTATAGAAATACGTAAGCGTAACCGGATAAGTAGCGGTAATAACGGCCGGTACTTTAGAAAAAATCGAAGTATTTTTAATAAACTTATTTAAGCCGTATTACGTACGTAGCTTAGTAAGGACTATACGGCGAGCTCCGTACTTTCGATTACGGATAACCGAGGTAGTTCCTAAGACGGTAATAAAAGCTAAAGCGGCCGGTACGACGGGGATATTAAACGGAACCGCCGGAACGGCCGGGTTAAAGGAATAACGAAAGCGGTAATAACTCCGGAACCGAAAGCGTTACGGCCTTCCTATCCTCGTTTTCGTTTTACGATATTACTACGAATCGAAATAATAATAATAACGGCCGCTTAGGTTACGCGAATAACGGCGATATTATTAAAACGTAACTTAATATACGCGAGTTTAGGCTCGGGTTTTACGCGAAGAAACCTTACGAATAATTAATATAATAAGCGGTCGCTTTTCTCGATTACTTCCTCGTATAAGGAAAGAAGTCTTCCTCGGAAATTCTCCTTAAAGGATTCGTCGGTAAAGACCTTAATACTCGGGATACGGTACCTAAGAACGAGTAACTAAGGCCTAGGTACGTTATATTAAGGCGCTAGGTACGATTATATCGACGCCTTCGTCGATAAAGGATCCTTAAAGGCTAAGCGATAACTAAGGCCCCGGACCCGGGAGTAAAGGATATCCTCCGCGGCGAGTAAGGCTACCGGCCGAAGCTTTAACGCTACCTTCCGTACGAATACGGAAGGTAGGCTAGGAGCTCGCGGCGAAAAGCCGAATATCCTTTACTCTAGAGGCTACGGTACCTTAAAGCGCTAGTACTATCTTACGAAGCTTTTAAGTATCGGATATACTAAGAGATCGTTAATTACGGTATTATATTACTACCGGTAAATAACGAATAAGTAATAAACGGATTATTTCGAATAACTTCTTATATTAATATAAAATAACTAACGGTCGCTTTATTATCCTAGGATATTTAATATTAAAAGTAATATATTAATCGTAAATAATAATCCTTACCGTAATAAGCTAAGCTATTATCTACGGTCGCTTAATAAAAGTATATTACGATTCGTATAATACGCGAGTTACGCTTTACGTAAATTATAAAAGAAGCGGACTTACCTTACGATAATAAATTAACGAAGCTTATTATATTAGCTTACGATCGCGTAATTAATAAATTACTTAATTATAGTTAGAATATATACCTATAATAAATAACCTAGGAAGAAAGGAAAGAGAAAGGTACGCTTAATTCGAAAGCGAGAAATCCTAGATATATTTATACTTAACCGCCTTCGTAAGAGAAACGATAGAATCGGTTAGTATAGTAACGCGCGCGAGCGCGCGCGATAGTAATAAAGGAGATTAAATCCTAGTATTAAATTAGAATTACTACTATACTATATTACTTATATAGCTAACTACCGCTTAATCGAAAGCGAATAATTATACGAATAATTATACGATAATTATTTTCATTTATAATAACTATAAAGTACTAAGTAAGGGATATAAAGAGTATATAACTTAGGAGAAAATACTACTAGTAATAAACCGGAATATATACGGATAAGGGAATATAAGAGAGCCCGAAATAAGGTACCTAGTAATCGATTAACCTTAACGAGGCATAGCGAACTAAGGAATAACCCCTTAGGCTATTATCGTAAGCAAAGGACTATAGTTAACCTTACTATCGTAAGCTTAACTAAGGGGTATATTACGTAGGCATATACCCCTAGTAGGAACTACCTACTTACCTAAGCTAGCTAAGTACTACTATATATACCTATAAATCGCTCCATACTCTCTAGTAGCTTTACTTCTTTTCTAGTTAGTTAATATATACCTTCTTACCCTCATTCCATTACTTTCTTTACGAATAACCTATAACCTAAGCTTAGCTCTCGCCAGCTACGTAACACATAGGGTTAGGTTACGTCCCGGTACGCCTCCTTGGAATAGGTTTAGAAGGAAGAGCTGGACCTTACCCTAGAAATATTAATTAGATCGTTTAATTTAAGAAGGGGTAGAGGTAAGATAGTTTAAGTCGATTAAGGTCGCTAATAAGCGTCTTTTAAACTAGGTAGCTTAACCTATATTAGTACCTAAAGATAAAGATTTACTAGACCCGGATCCGTAGGCCGAGCTACGTCTAACCTTTAATTATAATTAAGTCGAAAAGGAGGTACTAGGAATAAACGTTACCCTATTAGCAGACGTATATAATTATTTCTCGCATCTAGGCATTAGATCTTATTATAAACTAAACCTAAAATACGGATACTAATGCGTTAAAATCTACCTTAAAGATAGGTATATTTTCGCGTTCGTTATTCCTAGCTTCCTATAGCTTTAACCTATTAGGATATCCTAAGGAACCTAGATAGCCGTATTTTCGATAACGGAACTTATATACGTAATTCTTAGCGCCATCCCTAAACTATAAGCCGAACCGTCTCTTTTATCCTCTTCGTCGCTAGATAAGATTCCTAAAGGCGTATTTTATATAGACGATATCTTCGGTATTTATACTAATGTAGAAGAATAATAGTAATAGTTAATATACTACCTTCTACCCCGAATACGATAGGCTAAACTACGCTTATCTTTCGTAAAGATTTATATAGGCTTTACTAAGATTTTAGCTATAGGAGTTATTTACTATATAGGTAATCGCTTACGTATACGAAAGGATCGGGCTACCCGTCTTCGTAATTAACCCGTTCTAACTAACTAGTTAAAAGTAAGGTCTTTCTTAGGGGCTATAGGTCCTTATCGTAGATGGATAAAAAACTATTTAGAGATCTATCGCCCTTTAATACGCCTGCTTAGTAAAAACGCCGAATAGAAATAAAATACTACCGAGTCCTTATCTTTTGAACTAGTTAAATTACTAGCATTAGCTGCCGTTAATACCTATAGTTACGCTTTTAATCTACTTATATTCCTATATATTAATGCTTCGTAATTTATAGTAGGTTACGTTATCCTCTAACGGTAAAACGGGGTCGATATTCCTATCTTATACGATAGCTTTATATTTTCGAAGCCTTAACGTAATTACGGTACCTATAAAAGAGAGCTATACGTAATAATCGAATTCTATCGTCGTTATAGCTATATATTTCGGGCTAAAGATAGGTTTATCTTCTTTATTAATTATAAACCCTTAACTTGGTTTTTATCTTTATTAGCCGTTAAAGGCATTTACGTTCGTTAGGCCTCTAAGCTTAGATTATTTTACATACGGATTAAATATATCCTAGGGCAAGGAATAAAGCCGCTAACGCCCTCTCTCGTATTATATTCCTAGGTAACTCCTACGACGACGTCGAGTACCTAAAGACCCTCGGCGATTAAGATAACGGACTATGGATTTAGAAGGACGGCGTAGGCGGATATAAGTAGTTATTAGCTTAATTACCTTACCTAGTAGATCTATTGGGATCCCGAGGGCGGGATCTTTTGCCCCCCCCTACTAAGGCAGACGTAAACGCAAACGTAATTATAGCTTCAGACGTAATTACAGCTTTAGACGTAATTATAGCTTTAGTTTCGTATTATCGTCACCTACGGTTGCAAAAGGACCTGAGCACGTCCTTAAACTGCATCCAGGACCCGAGTACGTCCCTAAACTACGAATAATAGGACCCGAGTACGTCCCTAAACTACGAATAATAGGACCCGAGTACGTCCTTAAACTACGAATAACAGGACCTGGGTATATCCGTAAACTACAACCAGCTAATACTAACGATGAAACCGACGATTACTTACCCCGCCTTCTGGAGCCTAAACACCTAACCAGGGGGACGTTATATTTCGAGAGTTTACCTACCTAAATATAGCGTTTCCATATCCCTTTATCTACTTATCTATAACAACTTACCTTCGTTAACGGCTAACCTTACCGCCAGAGCCTCGGAGCTCTTCGTAAGAGGATCGTTTTCCGAATATAATAAATAGCTAAATTCTGAATGGTACGGAGAAGTAATCGAATTCCTTATTACCGGAAGAACCAGAGATACCTATAGTCGGCTTAAGATACGATTCCTACTTAATAAAGCTAAGGAATATAGGATCTATAGAACGTAGTTATAGCATTATTATCGTAGAATATAGAATAAATACCTACTATTAAACGAAGTTTTAAACGCCTTTATTAAAGCTTACGACGAAGCCGGTTACTTCTTTAAATCGATTACTTTAAAACGCCTTTCCCGTTCGGTCTTTTAGCTAAGGATAGCTAGAGATATATCTACTTATATAAATAGCTGCCTCCCTTACGCGTATTATAAACTAACTAAACCACTAAGTCCTCCTTTCCCTATAACGGTTTACGCCTCGTTATAGATCCTTTCGTCTAACTTCGTCGGCCCCTTTCTACCATTACATTTAAGGTACCGATATATCCTAGTAATCGTTAATTAGTTTAGTAAATACGGCTAAGTAATACCTACTACTAATACCTTAGTAAATAACGCACTCGCAGGCTTTAACATATGGCTTACTAACTTAGGAATAAGACCCTTAGCCTTTTACCTAGACCCTAGATCCGCCTTTACTTTATAACGGATGTTATAATATCTAGCATTAAAGGGGATACTAGTCGTTAACGCCTCTTTAGGTTCCTACCGATTAGTCGGGTTAGTTAAGGTATTTAATAAGATCCTATAGTAGGTCTTAAAGAAGATAGCAAACCTACTACCTTAAACCTAAGAACCACTAGACTAAGCTAGCTCTATACTTAAAATAATAACTAAAATTAACGCTCGTTACGTTAAGTCCCTAGGCCATTTACCGTTCGAGATATTATATGGGAACCTTCCCGTTAGTACCTTCGAAGCCGAGTATCCGCTATCCTATTTAACTAAACTAAGATTTACTTTAATTAATAGCTCCTTTAAGCTCTCTAGCGAATAGATATACGCCGACCTAATCGTAAGCCATATAGCTCGGATATAACACTATAAGGAAAACGTCTGGAAGCTATCTAAACGGACTAAGAAGAAGAAAGAGGAAGCTCTTAAGGAAATAAAAAGGACTATCGAAAGAAGAGATCTCGTTATACTTTATTAGGATGGAAAACCACCTAAGCTACGCGAGAAATAAACGGAACCCTTTATCGTAGGGATCCTAGTCGGACGATCGGTATATTAGTTACTATTATTAAATGGTAAGCCATTAGGACCCCATTATATCATACGAATTAATTAAAACTATTTAAACCACGGAAGGGTTATTTAAGGTTACTAAGAGACCTTTAGTTACCGTACTAGAGGAGACTAAGAAGGACGAGGAAATAAACTATTACTAAAACCTATTTTTACTATTCGTTACTATAATCTTTTGGAGGCTCTAAGGCTATAACCGGGGGCGGTTACCTTTGCCCCCTCCCACTAGCTAAGTAGGAGCTCTCCTGATTATATAATATACATTATATAAGCAACCCTCGAGAGTCAAAGGGTGTTGTTTAGCAAGGGTATCCTAGATAGGAGGTTTTAGGAATCAAGCACGTTTTACACTCCATCTAGCTCTAATATATCCTATTTAATGTCCGTTTCTGTAACTCGTTTCTAGTAACCGTTCCTATATTCGTCCGGCAGTATCTACCGGGCTTCCCTTGACCCTCGATCCTTCCCCTGTACGTAGTTCTAGGGGCTCTGGCTCTTCCTACTAACCACATATCGGTAAGGGCGATAAGAGGGGTCTCTGGGTAATCCTAACTATTTCCGACTATGACTTATGACTATTTTTTTCTATGCTTTCTTGTTTAATATCCTGTTTAATATCCTATTTAATTCATATATCGCGGTATCGTCTATAGGTTTATCGCGCTAATCGGTAGGTTCCCCGATCAGGTTCGTAGGTATAAGGTATATCGGTATCTTCGTATAGCAATTAAGGGCATCGTAGTACCTTATCGGTTAGGAAGGCAAGGAGAGACCTCCCTAGGTGCCGTAACTAGCTAGAAGAAATAAAACAAGGGCAATCGGAGCTATCGGTAAGCCTCTTGTAATTAAAATAAACTAATCGGTAAAGAACGAATGCCTTTAAGCGCGTACGAGGTTATAAAAAGGGGTAGTAGCGGTGACGGAATTAGATCAACTAAGGGCGAGAAAACTGCCATCTAGGCACTTAAAAAACACGGAAGCAAAACCAGGTAAAAACGGGTATAGCTCCTTCAAAAGAGATAACTAAGAAACGAGGATAAGATAGATCCGCTAATCGGCGAACGAGCTTTCAGGTAAGCTAATCAAAAGCTGATAGGAGGGCATGGTTATTAATGGTCGCCATAGTTATCTACCCCCCTGTTAATCCTGGTACCTAACCTAAAAAGGCTTAATCTAAAAGCCACGAAACGGCTCTGGAGCTACGAAAACAGCTCCTAATTAACTAAAAATCAGGGAATCTCCCGATCGACGAATCCTGAACCTAATGACTGCAAAAACGGGCGTAAAAGGTCGCTCCTAAGACTAATGAGGTTGCGGCTCAGGCTATTAGGTGGTCGCTACTGAATAGGAGTAGCGTAGGTACGCTATAATGGAGGCACGAAACAAGGACTGCCTAACTATCAATAACTAGCCTAGTACCGATTAACTAAGATTATAGCTATAAATAGCTATAATCGGTTAATCGGCTAGCTAAAAACGGCAGCTGGGAAAGGGACTAAAGAAAGGAAGTAACTAGAAAAGGGCAACGAGGATCGCGAGAAAAGGCATGGTAAAAGGAGTAAATAGCTATAGGTCGTAATATCTATAGGACTAAGTCTAACTAATGAAAATATAAGTACGCGACCCATATAATAGACATCGAAAAGGCTACGTGGCCTAAATCCACCGCACTACTACAATATTAACGGCGGCGAGTAACGCTCCGAAACCGTCAGAAAAAGATAAATGATATAGCTTACGTACGAAGCATTACTTTAAATACCTAAAGTAACCGAAAGGTATAATACTTTAATTACGTAAAGAAATTAAAGTAAACTCGTATTAACGTTATAATAAATAAGTAACGTCGAATACGTAGGTTATAAAAGACCAGCGAAGCGTTTCGAGAAAATCCTCGATCTTTAAACTTATTAGAACTTTAAGAAACGGAGGAGCTCCTCTTTAAGGATAAGGGTTATAAACTAGAATATACGCCCGTCTTCAATCTCTACGTTATTTCGAAACATCGTTAAAGAAAGTAACCAAAATAATAAGAAATAACAGAAGAAACGAAGTAGGAGTAGCTACGTACATTATAAACGGATAAGAAGCTTTACTTAAGCTAAGCGTATTGAATAAGAACAGCGTGGACACGCTAATGAAGGCACGAAAACGGCTACCCAACTGCCAACAACTGGCTCAGTGCTAATTAACCAAGATCACAGCTATAAACAGCTGTAATCGGTTGATCGGCTAGCTGAAAACGGTAGCTAGAAAAAGACTAGAATAGGAAAGTAACAAGGATAGTGAACAGGAGCAGCGTGGGCACGCTGTGATGGAGGCACGAACAACTGCCTAACTGCCAACAACTAGCCCAGTGCCGATCAACCTAGATCACAGTTGTAGACAGCTGTAATCGGTTGATCGGCTAGCTAAAAACGGCAGCTGGGAAAAGGACTAGAAGGCAAGGATAGCAAGAAGGCTAGAAAGGCATAACAAGAGGAGTAAATATAACTGTCAGGTTATGATACCTTCAGGTCTAAGTCTAACTAATGAAAATATGAGTGCGAAACCTATATAAATATACATCTAAAAGGCTACGTGGCCTAGATCCACTACACTACTACAATATCAAGTTCTATAGCTCTATCTATTCGTTTCTTCTACCATGCCTTCGATCTCCATCTCTCCTTTCTAGTTTTATCCTTCCCAGCTACCGTTTTCAGCTGGCCGATCAACTGATAACAGCTGTTTACAACTGTAATCTAGTTCAATCGGCACTAAGCCAGTTGTTAGCAGTTGGGCAGTTCTTATACAGGTCTCTATCACAGCGTGCCCACTGCTCCTGTTTGGTACGTCATTAGAAACCTATATAATAACTACCTAACTACTAATAGCTAGCCTAGTATTAGTTTAACTAGATTATAGTTATAAATAGTAGTAATTAATTAATCGGCTAGCTAAAACGGTAGCGAAAAAAAACTAAATAAATGATATAATAATTAAACGCGTAATAAGAAAAGGAATAAATATTATAGATTCTAATATCTATAGGTTTAAGTTTAATTAATGAAAATTCGTAACATATATAAATATACATTTAAAAGACTACGTAGCCTAGTTTCACCGCACTACTATAATAGTTAAAAATGAAACTTTAATTAATATTAAGACTTAATATATAATTATCTTTTTAATATTTATAAAGGTAAAGTTAATTATTATAAGTATAGTTTCTTAAAAGTATACTTTCTTCCTTTTCTCTTTATATAGCTTTAAAATTATTAGTATACAGCTTTTATATAATTAAAAGCCCTTAATCTAAAATATTAATATAGCCTATTATAGCACATTACATAATATATTAAAAGAGTAGATAATATATATTAATATACTATTTGTTTTAAATATAATTAAAATTTCATTTTACTAATATAATATTAAATAACTAATTTATATTAATTTTATAACATTCTTAACTAAGTAAACTTCGTCTAATTTGCATATATTTAAGTTAAGCTTAATTAATAAAAGCTGATCGCCTTTTGAAACAGATTAAATATAAGGGAGAGGAAAAGGGTTGTTGCATGTGCTCGACAGATAATGTCATACCACCGAACTTATAGCTCCAAACAGTGGTTTATCCAACCACTAACTACCTCCCTCGTGGCGGTATAGATTCGTGTGGCAATAGCCCTGTAAACTGGTTCTTCATCACGTTCATGAGCGACACAATCTCCACGCGAATCCCTGCCTCATGCCCGGCCCCCGTCTCTCAGATCCTGTACTACGCCTGGCACCACGATCTCGGGCGTCTCAAGCGGCTCCTCGAGGCCCCGGGTCGTGCCAGCGTCCGGGAACCCACGACGGGCGAGACGCCGCTGCATGCCGCCATCCGCAGCTGTGCGCCAGTGAACCAGAGTGCACTGAAAGGCCGTAATGACGGGACTTCGACAGAAGGCAGCGCCGATGATTCCCGAGTAGCAGACAACGCAACGGCAGTCGTGAATGAGCTGTTTCGGAGCGGGGCAATATGGAACGATGTCGATAGCAACAACGAGACGCCCGGCTGCGTTGCCGCACGTCTCGGGCTCAGGCCTCTATATATGCTATGCGTCGCGGCCGGTGTGCGTGCCGAGTTGTTGTTCAGTCTGCTGGATGGATATGAGGAGCTCGAGTCAAACGGTAGCGAGGAGATGATGGACGGAGAGGAAGAAAAGGGTCAAGCTGGAGTTGGGGATAGCAAAGAACCCCGCGAGGTGGGACGGGAAGGGACGGAGGAGACAAATAGCACACGATACACAAACGACGCAGACGCCGCCATCCAAATAAGTGCGGCGGAGAGTATGGTTGTCGCGGTTGACCCCGGCCGCACATTTAGCCCGCCGCGACACGTTGCCGAGCCTGATGTTAATAGCGAGGACTACCTGCGCTCGAGCCTAACATATAGCGAGGGAAAGCTCGTCGACTCCTCACGAAACGGTGTTATGAGTACGTATTTGTAGATCCGCGACCTCTACGCCCCCCAAGCCCACCCGCTAACCCGCGTCTCTCGACCAGTGTCTTGGGAGACATCTATTATGCGCGCTTCCGTCGATGCGCTACTCCCGGGTCTTCCCTCCGGCCGGCGAATCCTCAATATCGGCTTCGGCATGGGCATTATCGACAGTATGTTCAGCGCGACACTGCCGTCGAAGCATCACATCATCGAGGCGCACCCCTCCGTCCTTGAGCATATCAATAGCAAGCCAGACAGCAAGTTCGGCGGGGAATGGGCGAAGAGCGGTCCCGGCGAGGGGGCGTATCAGATCCTCGCCGGCCGTTGGCAAGATGTGGTACCCAGCCTCTTGGAGCAGGGCGAGATCTACGACGCCATTTACTTCGACACTTTTGGAGAGGACTACGGCCAGCTACGCATGTTCTTCACCGAGTACGTCCCTAGCCTACTGGACGAGAAGGGTGTGTTTGGCTTCTTCAACGGCTTGGGTGCCGATCGGCAGATCTGCTACGATGTGTACACGCAAGTAGTTGGGCTGCATCTCAGCGATGCCGGTATGGATGTCGAGTGGCAGGAATTGGGCGTAGACATGACAGATCTAGAGAAGGAGGGCGAAGGGGAATGGCAGGGCGTCAAGAGACGCTATTGGACCCTGGATAGTGAGTCGATCCATGATTGATCGGACGGCCCCGGCCCGAACACGCAAGCTAACCTACAGCAGCATATAGACTTCCCATGTGTACTTTCATGGGATAGGGTTCCCACCGTGTCTTGCTCTAATCCGACAACTAGCCCTAGCCACCAAGCGCCATTCAGGCACCTAGAGGGCCCCCTCTTCGTACATCCATCTATAGGCGATACCTGCCCGTTACCTTCTGACAGACACGATGTGATCCCGGCTGCGCCTTTAGGCATCTATGCTGCTCATTTGAAATTTTCGGGATGTAGAATGCCAGCAACGTTGCCCCTTTGCACCCTCTTGAGTGTCAGGGCAGCGATTACAGCAGCGCCTACGCCACTTCCATCTTCGGCAGCCAGAACTTCTACAGGGTCTTCCTCCCTCTGATTCTTCTTGGCCGGCCAGTCCAAAATCTCTCGGAGGGCCTGTGCGCCCCTAGCCTTGAAATGAGGATACTTGTTGAAGACAGAGCCATCGGCACCAACATGGCAAGGTTGGAGGTTCTTCTTGAGGCAAATGGCAGCAACGCCACATGCGGATAGGCGAGCCGCGCGCGTCCCGATTAGCTCGGCAGCCCGGCGGATGAGTTCGAGCTCGGAGCGAGTGCAGGTCAAGTGTAACTTTTCGTGGAATAGGTCTGCGGTCTCCTGCAGGTTCTCGAAAGGGTCACTGGATGCGGTTAGCGCAATAGAGCAATGAGTCATTCACAGTTCTTCGATAACCTACTCCTCGATAGCCGAGAGGAAAGATGAATCGAGAGTATATGGCTTCCTGAGATACTTGATGTCTTGGCCCTCGAATATGTGGACGTCCTTATTGTCGTGCAAGTCAACCAGTATCAAACGGAAGATTTCGCCGAGATACAAGCCGGCGATACACTTCTCGAAGGCTTGCTGACCCGGTCGGGGTGATTCCTTGTCAATAATAATATCGTACGGCGTTCGAGGGAGAACTTTGTGCTCGTTGTCGAAGGCGCCCCACTCGCAGTTAATGGCCATCGGCAAATCAGGATCCAAGTTCATATGGGCTAGCTTAGGGATAGAGCCGCAGTTCTCCATGTATGCGGCGTTGCAGCCCGTTCCAAAGATACAGCCAACCGCCATCTTGGGATCGGTGTAGGCGGAAGCGATGAGAGTTCCAGTGGTGTCATTGATAAGGGCCGAGACCTTGATAGGAACCCCCTGGCTTCTTGTCAATATTGCACACATGCATTCTCTCTCATCCCTCCGTAGGGCTTTACCTGCTGATCCAAGGCGGCCTCTAACAGCGGCACGACATTCCTCCCCTCGACGCCATTGATGTCAAAACCCTTGGTCCATCGCTGTAGAACACCCTCATCGATATAGTTTTGGGTAGCTGGGTAGGAGAATGTAAAACCAAGGGGAATCTTCCCTTCGGCGGAGGGGATGTCCCCGTGGTGTGTTTCGATGAATTGCTTCAAGCAATCCGCTATATACTCCCAAAGCTCCTCGGACTCGCCGGTCTTCAATTCTTCAGGCATGCGGTACTTGGACTGGATGATGTCGAACTCTGACTTGTTGTCTGTCAGGGTAATCTCGCAAACACGGAGATTTGTACCACCCATATCAAGCGCTAGGTAAGTGCCTGTTTCGTATCCATCCGGGAAGTCCATAACCCAAGTCGGGTTCATGGGCTATATCATTTATAAGTTAGCTGGTGGCTGCATTGGTCTCTTGTCGAGGAAGCTTACAATGCTGCCGCCCTCCACACTCAAGCCTGCCTACGTTGTTAGTAGCTCTAATAATACCGGAAAGAAAGGCAGGTACTACTAGCCCTTTTCAAGCTCGGACACGAAATGCTTGGTGATACTCTTAAGTTTGGCAGTATCCACGGTAAACAGTTTCTCCAACTTCTCAATCTCGGCAAGGAGGTCCTTCGGTACATCGGCCATCGATCCTATGCCTTCTATGTTAGTAGGTGCGAATATTAGGCTGATAGTATTGGTTAAGAATCGGCACCATTATGTGATTCGCACAGACAACGCTGATGGTATGTAAGCGGGCATGTTGCCTGAGAGGCTGGTTGATGCCTGGGAGCCATGGCGATTGTCTGACGGGCAGGAAGCATAGGGAAAAGGGTGTGAGTGAGAAGGTTGACATGTGTCAAAACAAACTGAGGTCGGTTACCATAGGCAAGTGAGTAAGGTAGAGGTGAAGCAAGAGGACCGGCAAGGGCGTGTGAACTGCCAGGGGCTGTATTATACTTGGACTGGCACACGTAGAGGGCGGTTGCTGTGAGAGCAGGGCAACCAGCCATAACTCCGCAGCCTTTATAATCCCAACATACGCGCTCTAGACACCGTCACAAGGCGTCCATATATGCTCACGATGAGCCGGCAGACCTTTGGGTGATGGAAGGATAATTTGGAGTGTGTATTGCCCGGGTGCCTCTATAAGGAGCAAGCTGGCTTCTTCTGAAGACTCGCTTGCCGTTTGCTTGAGTCTAGCTGCCACGTAGCTTGGGTCTCATGGAAACTTCACACACAGTATAGCGACACTCGGGATAAGAAGTTGTAAGGACCAGCAGACAAGGTAAGGGAAATGACAGGGATGTCTCGGCAGGGAGCCTCTTCTGCAGTTAAGCTCAAGCATCTCAAGTGCTTAAACAGAGCTCCTGCCTGACATCGGCATGTATATGGCTGCTAAGCGGCCCTCGTAGGCCCAGAAACAGACGGGGAGCGGCATGGAAGCAAGACAAGGGCGAGGGGAGAGACAGAATTTGGCAGAATCACGTACCTTTCCGGGATGGAGGCTTCCTGGGACCAAGGCCAACCATTTTGTAGGTAGTGACTAGGTGATAAAAAACTAGGAGAATCTGGATCTGAGCGTAAGGAGGGCCCTAGTGGTAAGGGGCGAGGAACGTGAGTAGTTCAGGCTGAGGTGTTAGTCTGACCAGAATGGTGATCGGGATCGAGGGAGGGAGTTGGAAGCGCAGAGTGGCCGGGAGGCATGCGAGCTATTAAATGGCGTAGCCTCGAAGGCTGGTCTTGGGAAAAGGAGCAAATCAGAGATGCCATAAGCATCTTGAGATAAAACCTGAGGACTTACTCAGCGTAGGCAGGTCTTATAAAGGCATCAATGGCAGCAGATAAGCGCGCGTGTTAGGCAGACGTAGGCTCTGGTACAAGAGAGAGGCGCGTTGGAAGTCGAGGATAGGTGCAAAAGTCTGCAAGGCGTCGTAGTTGTAGGTACCTAACCTTTTTTTTATGTACCTACATTTGACGAGGAGGAGGGCCATGTCATTCAATGTAGAGTACGAGAAACCTGATGTATCGTGGGATAGCAAAGTACATCGCGCATACATATTACTTACATATATCGATCCGTTAAGTACAGGTATCTAGGTGGGGAAGTGCATGCTTAAGGTACTTGATGGAGAATATACCTACCTCCCTAATATGAGGGAGGGCAGTCTGGAAAGCGATGAGGGGTATTGGAGGTTGACGATAAGCGCCCCTCTATCCCTCGACCCTGATCTACTTACTCCCCGCTCTCCGCTGTCATAGTTCTAAAAACCAACACTATAGTTAGTTTAGTATTAATTTAAGCAACTCGTATTGTATATAGAAAGAAATACTTTTATTATATAGCGCTATAAGCTAGTTATATATATAAAATACGTTTAAGTATTCTGCGCTTCTTTACGTTTTTATACTACAAACTTAAAACCTCTTTAAAGGCTAAGGAAAAAAAGGTAAGTAGGAATCAACGCTTGGTTAAATTACGAAAAGGGATTAATTACTAATCGACTCTTTGTTAAACGAGGAGAAACTAACCTTGATTAAATTAAATAGAATTAGATAGGAAATATGATTAAACGCGTTAATAGATAAATAGTAATATATAGATCTCGTCGCGTATACTGTAGTTTTATTAAATGTTATTACGGTTTTAAGAGCTATTCGTTAGGTAAAAGCTATATATTAACGATTTAAAGCTAAACGAAGAGAAAAGAAGAAAAAGTACGCCTTATAAGCTGTATTTATAATAACTTACCTTATCTTCCGTAGGTACTAAGCTAATTACATATCAGGCTTTAATGTTAATTAAGGCCTTATAATAAGTATAACTTATAATATAAAGTCCCTTCCTAGAAAAAAAAAGTACGCCTTACCTTCCCTTTCTTCAGCGTTTAGCTTTAATAACTTAACCTGGTTTTTTATGCCTTAAAATACGTACCTTATTTTTAAATACTACTTCCGTTTCTCGGGATACGTTATTTGCTTTTCGGGTTACTGTCTCCGCTTCTTAAGGTATTAATGCTCCTTTAAGGTTTCTTTTTCTTTTTTTCATTTTCTGAGGTATTAATATCCCCTGGGTAAGGCTTTCTTCTCCTCTCCAAGAGTTATATTATACTCCGGGATCTCCTCTTTCTATTTTCTTATCCGGGGGTTATTTCGTATCTCCGGATATTATTTCCGCTTTCCGAAGTATTACTATTCCCCGGGGTTATTCTCCTCTTTCCTAGGGATTACACTATATCCCGAGGTTTTCTCCTTCTTTTCCGTTCCCTTTCTGAAGGCCTTAATTTACTGGGATACGCCTTTTCCGTTATCTTACTTTTACTAGGAAGCCCTCCTCCTATCCTCTTCCTAAGATACCACCAGCGCTCCGGATATTATTTAACTTTCCGGTATATTATTTTCTTAAAACCGCTCTCCGTATTCGTTTACTCGGAAATTATTCTATACCCCCGAATATTCCGTTCGTTTCATAGGTTACGTTTCTGTTTTTTAAATTATTATTTTCGTTTCCCGAGATATTATCACTTTTCGGAACTTTCTTTTTTTCTTAAAATATTACTACTTCCTAAAGGTTATCGTTCCGATCCTTTTATTAAACCGTAAAACTTTAAAGCCCTGTATACAAAATTGTATATAAACGCTTATTAAATTTAACCTAACTTCCGTAGCTATAGAATTGTCAGTTTATTTACCGCCGTTTAAAGACCTTTATTTATTTTCCGTTAACGAATCTTGTCGGATCCGTCGGAAAACGTATTCAAATACGCCGTTTTTATTTGTTTCAAAATTATCATTTATCCGTATTTATTAACAAAATCCTTCGGGTTTCGTAAAAAACGCACTAGATACGCCTTTCCGTTTATTATTAAAAGATTTAAAGTTTCTCTTACTATTTAAAAGTTGAAGACTTATCTGTATCGTTAACGAAACTACGAAGCTGCGCTAAAAAGCGTATTAAAAATACGCTATTCTTTCTATTATTAACGCTTTTAATACTTTTATCGAAATATTATTATCCTAACTAACTTTATCATTTCGTCGTTATTTTAACGTCGCTTCTTTCTTATATCACGTCTCGGGCGCTTTTAACTTTTTATTAAGCATTATATTTTAACGCTTTACTATCTTTTTAGGAAAAAAACTTTTCTATCTTCTTTAACTACCGATTTCGTTGATTATGAATATTTCTAAACGTTTCTATATCGTATCTTCTTCGAAATTACCGTTTAAATCTACGTTTTCTTAGATATTATCGATCATTTCTTCAGTTATCTTCTATCGGTTTTCTCTCATAGTTACTACTGACGCGTATATCTAAAGGTTAATACCGCTTTTATAACTATTAATTTAACTAGTTATTGTAGTGGTGCGGTGGATCTAGGCCACGTAGCCTTTTCGATATCTATTTATATGGGTCGCGCACTTATATTCTCATCAGTTAGACTTAGACCTATAGCTATCACAGTAGCCATTACGGCCTTATAGCTATTCACTCGTTTCTTGCCATGCCTTTCTAGCCATCCTCCTTGCCCTCCTTTTCTAGTCTCTCCCTTTCCCAGCTGCCGTTTTCAGCTGGCCGATCAACCGATTATAGCTATTTACAGCTGTGATCTTGGTTGATCGGCACTGGGCCAGTTGTTGGCAGTTGGGCAGTCCTTGTTTCGTGCCTCCATCACAGCGTGCCCACGCTGCTCCTGTTCATTATCTTTTTCTTAAGTATTAATATCGTTTTTTCCACTATGAATTCCGTTTGTTAAAATACTTATTTCTATCCGTCCTCTTTCGTAGATACTACCAGCGCATATATCTAAAAATCAATACCGTATTCCTAACTATTCGTTTTATTAACTACTGCTTCTTTAAGTACTATACCGCCGTTCCTATTATTAATTCTGCTCGCTTTGATATTAATTCCGTAAAACGATTAAAATAAAGTTAGTTTAGCTTTTTATTACGAGTTTAAAAGTTATATACTAAATAAAACCCGTATATAAATGATTTAAAGCTAAACGAGGAAAAAATAAGAAAAAGTACGCCTTATAAGCCGTATTTATAATAGCTACCCTTATTTTCCGTAAGTACTAGGCTAATTACGTACTATACCCTAGCGCTAATTAAGGCTTTACAATATGCATAGCCTATAATAGATGCATCTTTTTTACCCAGGCCGTACAAGCTTTTAACTAATTAAAACGCGTATACGAACTTTTAGTTAATAAAAATACAGTTTTCTCTAAATTTATAAAGCTATTTATAGAGCTATTATCACGTAGCTATATAAAGGAGCTACGTGCGAGAGCGCGCGTAGAGAGCTATCTTACGAGCAATAGGAGGAGGAGCGAAAGGAGAGAAAAAGTCATAGATCTATCTAAAAACGAGCTAGAGGAGTGGAAGCAATGGAAGCGTATATATAGAAGCTCCTGTTGCTGAGGTAAGCAATGAAGAGGCGAATCCTCTACGTGAAAACTATTTATAGAGCAATTTACAGTACTATTTTTATAAAAGTATTCACCATTATAATTAATTAGTATAATAGAGGGTTTAATGTATTAAAATATGTTAAAGCACTCTGTGCTTTTTTATGCTTTTATACCGAAAATCTAGAATCTCTCCGAAGGCTAGAGAAAAAGAGTACGTATGAATTAACGTTTAATTAAACTACAAAAGGAAATTAATTTACAATCGATTTTTAATTAAATAAAAAGAAATAAACCTCGATTAATTTGTATATAAATGAAACTAAACTATGAAAAAGAATTAGTAATTAATTTTTAAATAGCGAGAAACTAACTTTGATTAATTTATATATAAATAGAATTAAAATAAGTAGAAAATCGATGCGTTAATAAGTAAATAGTAATATATAAATCCCGCTACATATGCTGCGGTTTTATTAGATATATTCCTTTTAAGCAAGCTATTAAGGAGGAGCAGAGCGTACGCGATACTAGAGACCCGGATAGGTTTACTCGAAAGTGTACTTTATCGAAGACTATAGCTCGTACGATGGTCTAAGATGGATGAAACTAATACCGCTATACTAATCGAAAGATAAGGAATCTAATGTAGTTATCGTATCTTAGCTATATCCCTTAGTCGTAGAGATATAGTAGTCGCTAACCCGAAGGCATAAGAAGTAAGGGGAGAAAAGGGATAAAACGTAAAAGTTACTTATTCGGCTATAGCGGTACGACGAAGTAACTTAAGCGCCTATAACTAAAATAAATATATTAATCGGAGAACGACGAATTTAATGATAAAAATAAATGTTTAATTAAGGTAAAAATAATAAAGATAGTAATCTAACTAAGTAATAAATTAAATAATAAACATAGCATATCCCGTACTTACGGGAGCTATAGTTACTCTATATAGGCATAAGGCCTATCATAACGTATTACGTAATGCATTAAGAGGGCATATCTTACCGTACTACTATACTATACAAACTTTTAACTAATTAAAATACATATATAAACTTTTAGTTAATGAAAATAAAGTTTTCCTTAAATTTATAACCGTATTTACAAAGATATTTATAAAGGTATTTAACCTTGTAATTAATTAGCATGACAGTAAGCTTAACGTATTATAACTATTAAATAGGAGCAGCGTGGGCACGCTAACGGAGGCTCGAAAAAAGAACTACCCAACCGCCAACAACTGGCCCAGTGCCGATCAACCAAGATCACAGCTGTAAACAGCTGTAATCGGTTGATCGGCCAGCTGAAAACGGCAGCTGGGAAAGGGAAGACTAGAAAAAGAAGGTAACGAAGATAGCTAGAAAGGCATGATAAGAAACGAGTGAATAGCTGTAGGTCGTGATGCCTGTGATAGCTACGGGTCTAAGTCTGACTGATGAAAATATGAGTGCGCGACCCGTATAAATACACATCGAAAAGGTTACGTGGCCTAGATCCACTGCACCACTACACTATCTTGCGTATGAGATTAATATATTAACTTTTTGAAAACAATTTACTATAGCATATATATAATACTCTGTTACGTAGTAATTAAACCAGCCTATATAAGCCTACATACCGTAAAGCGTGAATGTAGACGTCTACGTTTTACGTGATAGGTATAAGCCCGGTTAGCGCTCTAAGGTACTAGTAGCTTAGTAGTTCGGTTCCCTTAATTACGCGTATACGGCGTAGTAAGCGTAGCCCCTTACGCGGTAAAGCCCCAGAGCTAGATTAGAACTAGCAGTAAGGTATCGCGCCAAGAGGTAGGGGGTTTAATTCTCCACGAGGGGCCTTAAAAAAGGCGGTCGGACGTTAGTAGTTATTAACCCACCTACTAGAGGTATTTAAAAACTAAGGGGTATATTATGTAGTAATTAAACTAGCCTATATAAGCCTACATACCGCAAAGCGTGAATGTAGGCGTTTACGTTTTACGTGACATACTCTAAAATCTAAAGTTTAACTTATAATAAAGCACTAAATATAAAACTTAAATAAAAATAAAATATAAGCTTAAGCTAATATACTTTATTATTATCCGTATTCGAAGGATAGTTATAATACGTTAAACCTCTTATTATGCTGATCAATTTACAAGGGTAATTCCCTTATAAAAATAATCTTATAAATAACCCTATAAATAACCTTATAAATAACTCTATAAATATAGAGTTATTTAAAGGATACTCTATTTTTATTAGCTAAAAGTTCGTATACGCCGTTTGAATTAATTAAAAGCTCATACGACCTGCTTAAAAGGAATGCATCTAATAAAACCACAGTATACGCGTCTATCTATTTACTTAATAACACGTTTAATTATATTTTCTACTTATTTTAACCCTATTTATATATAAATTAATAAAAGTTAATTTCTCTTCGTTTAATCCAGGTTAGTTTCTCTCTATTTAATTAATCCCTTTTCGTAGTTAAATTAAGCGTCAATTCCTGCTTACTTCTTTTTCCATAGCCTTTAGAGAGGTTTTAAGTTTTCGATACGAAAACCTAGAGAAGCGCAGAGTACTTTGACGTATTTTATTTACTTTATTTCTATGAAGTATATTAATTAAAAATAACTCCTTATTAAGTATAGGTACTTATGTAGGTAACTATACCTAGCATCTGGTAGGCGGGTCCGAAATAAACCAGGCATATCTATGTACTAGCGTACCTGCGTAGCAGCTTCAGCCAGCTGTCCATTGGAAACAAAACACCTTAACTGCTTATCTAAGTCTCTAGGAGCTTGCTCTCTTCTCGCCCTTTCTTTATCTCTTTCTCCATGTAAAGAACTCCTGACCCCCTAACGCCATGAAGTTTACTGCAGTCTCAGCAGCAGCGTGCTTCTTGGTCTCGCAGGCACTTGGCGCAATCAACATATCTCAGCCGTCATTGTCGTCCAAGATCACCCTCCCGGCTACCTTCAAACCGCCGCAGGTCTTCAAGAATGCCAACTTGGTGCATGTCATCTCTCTGGAGAAGAACTTCGCAAAAGAGTCCATCAATGTTCTGATTGAGAATACGTCAACAGAACCGCAGGATGAATACTTCCTCCCTTTTATGCGAGGCCAGGTCAAGAATGTAGGAGGCATTGAGGTTAAGGATAGGAAAGATGCCAGCTTGTTGGGGTTTTCCGTGGAAGCTGTTGAATTCGACAGACAGAGGTATGAAAACATTACCTCCTAGACTTCTCTCCCGCCGCCCTTCTCTTCTGTTGACGTCTTGTATCCTTAGCGATACTCAATACTACCGCATTCGACTACCTACACCATTGCCAGTAAAAGGTCAACAGACGCTAGGAATTTCCTTCTACCTTCTTAATGCTTTTGCGCCATTGCCAACCGCTATTGAGCAGTCTGACAAGCAATACCTTGTCTACCATTTCTCAGCATACTGCCCATCAGTCTATCCCACGTTGAAGCAGAAGACGGAGGTTAAATTTCCATCCTCTGATATCCCGGACTATACTAGGATCGCTGGTAGCGGAGAGACTAAAGAGTTTCCTCAGAAGCAAGGGTCGAAGCTAACCTATGGCCCTTTCCTCGAAGTCCCAGCCGGCGCGGTATCTCCTGTCACAGTACGGTACGAGTTTACGAAACCAGTAACGCACGTGTCAGAGCTAGAGCGGGACGTTGAGGTCAGCCATTGGGGCGGCAATATCGCGTTCGAGGAGCGATATACTCTCCACAATCAAGGCGCGAACCTCTCGTCGCAGTTCAACAGAGTCAAATGGGCGCAGTCCCAGTACTTCAACCCGCAGACGTACGCTCTAAAAGAGATGAAGTTCCCCCTCCGGATTGGAAGTAAGGATGCGTATTTTACAGATGCCATTGGCAATGTATCTACGTCGCGCTTCCGTTCTAATAGGCGAGAGGCCGTTCTTGAACTCAAACCCCGGTATCCCGTTTTTGGCGGTTGGAAGTATCCCTTCACGATCGGATGGAACGCCGACTCGAGGCACTTCTTGAGGAAGCAGTCTGGCGATAGCTATCTGTTGAACGTGCCCTTTATCGAGGGGCCTAAGCAGTCGGAAGGCATCTCGTTTGAGCGTATACAGATTCGTGTTTTCTTGCCAGAGGGCGCCGAGTATGTGCCCCCCTGTGACTTGCGCTACGTCGACGCAGATATATACTAACCGTCACCTTTCAGGAACGTTCGGTTCTACACAAATATTCCCGGGTCCGCCATTACACATTATACGGTTGATCTACAAAAGATATATCTGGACACCATTGGCCGAACAGTCCTAACAATTAAGGCAAAGAACTTGGCAGACGACTTCCGAGACCGCGATTTGGTCGTCTCCTACGACTATTCGATAGCGGCGAGCCTTCGGAAGCCATTGATAGTATTTGCCAGCACGATGGCGGTATTCGTCGGAATGTGGGTTGTCTCAAAAGTGAATGTCAAGTTTTCGACAACATAAAAGACCTTTGACTTCCCCAGGGGAAGGAGGGCGGGAGGCGCGACGCACATCGTGTACAGTACAGGGTTTCCATGGGATCTGAGCGTAGCATAAACAGCCCTAAGGAGGAGGAGGGGGGAAGGTTGCTTAGCTTAAGGCACACAGGTCCAGCATGAAGAATACGACTTTGACGCATTTCCTTCTCATTTGCACTTTAATCAATCCCCTCCCTATGAGGACCCTGGCTTGGCGGCATGCGCTGAGGTGAATGGGGATAACCTCACACCGTTTTCGGTATATCTGAATGGCCGAGTTAGCCTGCGAATAGGCCCGCTACAAGAATCCCCACCGGACTGTTGTACAGGGTCTCAGCAATGCCAATGCAAAATACGCAGCAGCAGACGCGTTGGTTGAGCCTCGGGTCTATGTAGACGCACGCAGGCATCTGTATACCTGCTACAAGTGGTACATGGGGGGGCAGGTTTACTACCCAACCCCAAGGCACCAGGAGGGGAGGGGGTGCCAGCCGACAGACATTGGTATCCGTATGGATAACTATGGGCTTGACGGCTAGACGCAATGTTGCTAGGATCGGCACCTTGTTAACCGCTACCTCGACCCGCCTCTTCCATGCTTGTTACTGTTGCCACCGTGGTGTAGGTTAGGTCATATATGGCTTGCTTATGTTCAGCCCTCGAACTGTCTGGGTAGTAGACTGGCTAACGATATGGCCGGCTTTATAGGTAAGGCTCTTGGGGGGGGGGGGGGGGTTGGACGTCGTGGCTGTGGCTCCTGTTGCAGCTTAAGCAAGGAAGGGAAGAGGGCAAGAAGGGGGAGCTAGGGGGGGGGGGTGACATAACCTACATTTTAGTCCTACCATGACTCGGGCAGATGGGAGATAAATAAAGGCCCAGTCGACCCTCCCCGAGTCTCTCAGCATCCACCACATCGGATGCAAGGCTGCTGCCCCGCTAGGTATTTCTTTGAATTCGCCAGAAAGCGTCGAAAATTGCCCAGCACTTGACTACCTACGTCTATACCTCCACATCCCATACCCTCGGGGGATTGGGTGGTCACTCACCGCGGGTCTTCTCGACAAGTCCAAGTGACGACTACTCGAATACCGGATTCGCCCACGGCTCCTTTCTGACAGCCTGCACCGGAGTGCCGTTTCTGGGAAGGCCTAAATGTGCTTCCGCGCCGAGCCCTCGCGGGCCAAGTACTACTACCACGAAGAGTACGTTCCCGTGAGACCGCATCACGGGCACCACCAGCACCACCACCATCAACATCGCTCGGCGATTCCGAGGGCTAGTTATCATTCGCATCATAGCCCACGTGTGAGCGCCACTAGTTACCGGCACGGGGGCCCAGTTGTGTACGAGAGGGCGAGCCAGACAAGATACCACTAAGATGTCATCCTTCTCCTCCCCGGAAAGCGGTGCCGGGCACTAGAGTGCTCTTGTTCGATCAACAGGCAGACAACTCTCCAGGTTTCCGTGGTCGCCGTTGCTGGCGGCAGGTGTAGCGTCCCTTATCCTGACGACTTGACGTTGTTGGGGGGGGGGGGGATGGCGTCACTATGTACCTAGGGGGTCCGAGACGGATAATATTGGGCACGCTGAATTGCAGGCAAACCCCAAATCAAGCGTGGGTGGATGGGTAGAATACATCTGTTCAAGTTAATGTCAAGACAAATGGATATACCTATACCTATACCTAGGTGTAGCTCCGAAAAATGACATCATAGAAGGCGCGGAAACATGTAGGTATCATGATCTCACTAGTAGCTCTTTACCGACGTCATAGGTAGGCAGCTAGGTAGGTACCTAGGTATAGAATGCGATGACCGCCTCGGACCGTGGGTGACGGGTTCCCCTCGTGCAACACCCAAAACGGAGCATCTCCTCGCAGATGACATGGCGTCGCCCAGCACCCCCTCTCTGTTACAACCAAAGCCGGTTCCTACGGGATTCATCTTTTTCTTTCTCTTTCCCTGCTTGCTTGTTCGACATTCCCCATTACTCGGCCCAGTCTACGTACGCACCCCCAAGCTGCCGCCCTCCAAGGACTGACAAGTTGGATGGCCACAGACATCGAGACAGATAACTAGCTGCCTGGCTCGCATTGGTTCGCCCCTCCACAGATCCCTGCTAGAGCGGGCAGCGGGAATGATACCATCCTGCATACGCACTGCAAGACGATAATTCGCCCCACCGAGAACGGTAACATTGCATCTCGTCTACCTGGGAGGGACCAAATAGTAAGTCGAACGAGTGCCTTGCTGACATCCTCGGAGCATACGATTTCCCTTTCCTTCCCTCCGTCTCGCGTGTGCCCATTTTTGCGTGGGGGAGGGGGGAGACCAACCGTTCCCTCCTTGGAAAGTGGCATTCTGGGAAAGCCTAGGTTCGGAGGCTGGCTGGTTGCCACAATGGGGAAGACGTACGCGAGAGTCAACGAGGAAGCGAGAGGGGAAGAGAAGGAGACGATAGGGAGCAGCTAACTAACCAGTTCGGTAGTTGCTCACCCTATAATCAACCGAAGGCCGACCCTGGTGCAAGGAGCATCACCCTGAACGTACCATGTAGGCCATGAATGATTTCCCACTCCTCGACGGCAATTCGAAAGGCGTATCAGAGCTCGAGAGGATGTCACAGCTGAGCTGCAAGGGCAATACTCGATTCCCAGCCTTGACTTACATGTAAAACGTCCTGCGGGGCTTAGGTTATAACAGCGGGAAAACACAGGCAGCTAACATCTAGGTCTACCCTAGGAACCGTTCGCTCTCCATTCGCTCGAATAAGGGAAATGCCGCGGTAGGGCAGCCGATACCGGCATCTTCGCCTGTACCGCGACGCAACAAGGGATTCTCGTTCGCGTCTTTACGCGGCTCGATTCAGCCTGAGCTGTCGCGGCGGCTGTACCAGCTTATCAAGTCAACCAACAGCCTGGTATCGGCGCATGAGGCGGCGGGACGCGAGCGCGAGGTTGTGGCGAGGCAACTGTCGGAATGGGGCGAGCAGACGCGTGACGACGCCGTCTCCGACATCAGTGACAAGGTGGGTGTCGTGCTGTCTGAGCTCGGCGCCCAAGAGGAAGCTTATGCCCATACGCTCGATGAGGCGCGCGGCCTTCTCAAAACCATTCGCAATACCGAGAGGAGTGTCCAACCCAGCCGCGACGCGAAAAGCAAGATTGCAGACGAGATACAGAGGCTCAAGCTCAGGGATTCTCAGAGCGCGCGCCTTGTCGTTCTGGAGCAGGAGCTAGTCAGGGCGGAGGCGGAGAATTTGGTTGCTGAGGCCCAGCTGACAAATGTTGTATGTACCCCCGAGTTTCCTGGTATGGTGGTCGGTGGGCGAAGCCACTAACTGACGCGTCGTGTGAACGCGCGAGCGTAGACCCGTAATAAGCTGAAAGAAGCCTACGACATGGAATTTGTCGCCGTCATCGAGCGCGCAGAAAAGCAGATCCTCCTCGCCAGACACGGCCGTCGTCTACTCGACCTCTTGGATGACTCGCCTGTGACACCGGGCGACCCGAGGCGCGTTTACCAGAACAGAACGGCCTCGCGGCAGGTACTCAATGACGCGGAGGATGACCTCAAGAGCTGGGAAGTGCATGCTGGCGGCCTCGACTCAGACGGAGACGGCGCTATCGGGATTGTCGCGGCTGGGCACGGTGATAGGGGGCCAGGAGGGGGCGAGGCGTCTATGATGTCCGGTGCCATTCGCTGGCCATCTGCTGATGAGGGCAAACCGGGCTCTCGAGGAGCATCTGACGAGAGCCCCATCCTCAACGGTGCCGAGTAAACACGAGCAGGCATGCCTAAGAACATGCGATACTATAGGCACCATGGCTTGCGCATGCCACGCTGGGAATTCGGCTAAGAGAGAGTTGGGCCGACTCGTACCAAAATAAAAGTTCGTGAGAGAAACATTGAATGGGTTAATGTATCTGCGTTATCGTCTTGTTGGACTGGCCTCGGGCCGCACACTTAAAAGTACAGGAGGAGGGGCCGGCGACGCGAGTTTTTATCTACACTCGCTTAAATGCCGTAACGGGGGAGAGGAGGGTACCTAGGTATAATTAGGTAGCTTTCAGCTGATACTATACCTACCTAAGTAATAAAATTAATTACAGTACCTTATGAAGTTAATAATCTTTATATATATAATTATTTTATTAGCTTTTTAATAATAATAAATTATAAGTAAGTATTTAATTATAAATTAATATTTCATTATAATAAAATTAATTATAAAATGTTTAATAATATAATTATTATATATTAATTTAAAATTAATTATATATTTATTATTATTTTTTGAAATTAATAAATAATATAAATATTTTATATAATTTAATAATATAATAAAAACGTAACAGAGTTGAACTCGTTAGAAACTCTAAATTATATTTATATAAAACGAGGTTTTAATAGATTTAACAAAGTATAAGAAGGTAATTCAGCGCAAGTATATCACTAGTAATACCTACCTAAGTAGTATGTGAATAGGCAAATGTCATTCTACCTACTTACGGCTTTGACACTTTGAAGAAACCGAGAGACTGCGCTTCAACAAGATGAATAGCAATACCGCTTTGCGCAGAACCCAGCTTCGAAAGCCACTTTTGAGCCTATGTAGGGGGTGTAGCCGACCTTTCCCTCCCCAGTCGGCTAGATCGTATACTACCGGGGCCGGCTCTAGGCCGCTGGACATCTACGATGTTGTATGCGTCGGCGGTGGGCCTGCGGGCCTAAGTCTGCTCACCGCGCTCCGTGAGTCTGCCGCCCCGTACCGATGATTCTACACGAACTGAGACGAGGTACGCAGGGTCGAACCCCACCACTGCTGGCTTACGCGTCGCCCTTGTTGAGGCCCAGGACCTAGCCAAGACCCGCGCCTGGCAGATGCCGCACGACCGGTACTCAAACCGGTGCAGCTCGCTAACGCCTAAATCTGTACGCTTCCTCGCCTCGATCGGCGTGTGGGACCACATGCAGCGGGCCAGGGTACAGCCGTACCACGAGATGCAGGTCTGGGATGGCGTCACAGATGCGAGGATCGAGTTCGAGTGGGCATCTAGCACACAGGCGACGGGAAGGGACGGGGATGGAGCGGATGTCGAGGCCATCGCGTATATGGTGGAGAACCTGAACCTGACGTTTGGGTTGATGCGCCAGCTGCACGAGCTAGGTGGCGTGTCGGTAATTGATAAAGCTAAGGTCACGGATATCGTGCTTGGAGAGGAGACCGAAAGTGTGGACCTTCGTGAGTGGCCGATAGTCCGCCTCGATGACGGAAAGCAGCTTGCTGCGCGGCTGCTCGTAGGTGCCGATGGTCCTAACAGTCCCGTGCGGACGTTTGCGGGGATCGAGAGCAGGGGGTGGGACTACGAGCGACATGGCGTCGTAGCGACATTGGAGCTTGAGGGTGCCGGCTGGGGCGGAGACGCGACGAAGGTTGCGTATCAGAGATTTCTGCCAACAGGTCCCGTCGCCATGCTACCCCTACCGGGGAACTACTCGACCCTCGTCTGGTCGACGACGCCCTCGAATGCTGCGGTGCTAAAGAGTCTTTCGGCGCGCGACTTAGTCGCGCTCGTCAACGCAGCTTTCCGGCTCAGGCCCGTAGACCTCGAATTCATGCACACGCTAGGCTCGGGCCAGGAAGAGGAGCTGTCGTGGAGGCTGCAGCACACGACCTTTGACCACCATGTTATACCACAGATGGTGGTGGGTGTTCAGGATGGCACAGTGGCCTCGTTTCCGCTAAAGATGCGGCACGCGGACACATACATTGGCGAGCGGGTGGCGCTCGTAGGCGACGCGGCCCACACGATCCACCCGCTCGCTGGGCAGGGACTGAACCAGGGTCAAGGCGACGTCGAGAGCCTGGCGCGGACGATCGAGTACGCGGTGGCGCACGGCCAAGATATCGGCTCTCGCATGTCCCTTGAGCCGTACAGCGCAGAGCGGTACAGGCCGAACCACGTCCTCCTGGGAGTGTGCGACAAGATGAGCAAGATCTATTCCGTCGGCAGCGGTCCCTTGGTCCCTCTGAGGACGCTGGGGCTCAATGCGATCAACGCCATGGGGCCCGTAAAGCGCTTCATGATGGAACAAGCAGCGGGCAACGGAATTAAACTATTCTAAGCAAATGACCGCCTATACTATGGCAAGCCATGCTTACAAGCTCGCCACTGCGTAGGTAGGTATATTGTGGATGTGGGTGTACGATACATGGCCTCCTCCGCATGTGGCCATTCTCGAGAATTACCCGCCCCCTTGAGAATGCATGCCTGAAGCTAGAGGGGTGGACCAATTTAAGAAGGGGGGTGTTCCTAGTGTCCCCTCCAGTATCTGGGATGGGATATCGATAAGCAATCGATAAAGGGCAGATCTGAGAAAGTCGCTTTTACCAAGTTCCCTCTTTTTTCCCTCCACACCCATTCCTCAGCTCGCATTTGTCCATTCACCTCGCTCGAGACCAACAACCAGCCATACCACGCATCATGGCACCCTCGTCGGGGAGGCGACGACCTGCCAGCGCACAGGATCTCGAAGACCGTAACGTATGTTAGAGCCTAGCCTAGCTTAGCCTCGACTCGGTTAACATTTCTGCCAGATCATAGGCATAAACAAGGAGACGATTACCAATACCGTCTCGGACGATTACCCCGATAACTTTGCAAACGAAGAGCATGCGTGGGACAAGGAGGCGTTTAGTCAGAGCTTCCAGGTCCAGTGGCACGAGAATCGGCAGTTCGAATCTCAATTCTCCCTCATCGGCATTGACGCCTCCATTGCTAACGCCTTCCGCCGCATACTCATCGCCGAGATACCCACCCTCGCCATCGACATTGTCTTCGTGCACAACAATACGTCGGTCATCCAAGACGAGGTTCTCGCCCACAGGCTCGGCCTCATCCCGTTCACCGGTGGGAAGAAGGGCATCCGGGATTTCCTCCGGTTCTGGAGGAAACCGGCCGAAGGCGAGGAGGCGTACGCCACCACCTTCGACACGAACACTATACGCCTCAAGCTCGTCGCTCAGTGCACTCACAAGAAGGATGCACCCGCCGATTCGACGGATCCCAAGGAGCTGTACCACAACGCTTGCGTATACGCCAAGGACATCACGTTCGAGCCGCTTGGCAGGCAGGGCGAATTCTTCTCTGGGGAAGATGCCATCCGGGCCCTGAACCCCGACATTTTAATTGCCAAGATGCGGCCGGGCCAGGAGTTGGACATCGAGATGCACATGCACAAGGGATACGGCTGGGATCACGCCAAGTGGTCGCCTGTAGCCACAGCCAGTTACTGTCTGATGCCCACCATCAAGATTACGAAGCCGATCCTAGGGGAGGACGCGAAGAAATTCGCCAACTGCTTCATGCCGGGTGTCATAGGGCTGGAGCCGGTCACGAGGCAGGAGGCCAGGACCCGCGGCAGTGGCTACGAGGGCCACGAGGGCGAGATGAAGGCAGTGGTGAAGGACCCGATGCGTGACACCGTCAGTCGGGAGGTACTGCGGCACCCCGAATTCGAGGGCAAGGTCAAGCTCGGGCGGAAGAAGGATCACTTCATCTTCTCGATAGAGAGCACAGGCCAGTGGGATAGTGACGAGCTGTTCATGGAGGCGGTAAAGGCACTCAAGAAGAAGTGCCAAGTACTCAAGCCCCAGGTTACAAAGATACAAACATGGCTTGCACTTACTGAGATATGATGGGTTGGTAAGGTACACCTTTTTTTTGTGGCGCCATGGAGGGATAGCGTTTGCGAGGAAAAGTAAACGAGAACGAAAGTAGACCTAGACAGTCCTCACCACTTACACCTCGAGGGGGAGGTACCTGGGGGGCGTATAGAGATGATTTAGGGTGTTTAACTGAAGTCCACACACACGTTAATCATTGACGTACCGAAATCTGCAAGTAGACGCTCCTAAACGCTTCATGGTGACTGGATCACTCGTCTACGTATATAGGTTGAAAGCTTAGTTTGTTGCAAATGGTCCTGGTTACGTCCATCCTAACTGAAAACAAGGAAATACCCGAATCTGAACAGCATAAACGGTGGGTGAGTATAGCGGGAGCAACGGCCATCTAGTTGCGGCTGGGTAGAGAGCTAGCACAAGCGCTAAGGGTCTCCCTCTGTATAGTAGAGGCGGGTAGGGGGAGGGAGGGAGGTGTATCGGTAGGACTTCTCGCGAGCGATGTGATTAGTATGGAGTACATGTAAGCGGGCAATATCCGTCGAGGTATTAAAAGTACAGAAAGCCTCGGTGGTAGCCCCTTTTGTGGGTTCCTCCGAGGATATATGTATCGGGTTGCTTGACAATTATATATATATATATATATATATATATCTTTTCCTCACCTCTTAGGTTTTATGAGGAAGGGATAGAGCGACGGGTACCGATTGAACTTCCTGATAGGCCACCGGTCTAAGCTGACTCGCACCTTGTTGTCAAGCAGTAGCTGGCGAGCCGGTAGATAGATCGCCAAAGCCTCTGGGCATGCGTGTGGTAGTTGGAAGTCGGCGGCGACTACGACATGTACAGAGTACCCTGAATTGCGCGTCAGCAGGTGAAGAGGCTCGTGGATGTGCCAACTAGCCTATTTGTCCTGACTCGGATGGCTGGGTTAATGATAGTGGCATCTACCGAGGCGGCCTGGACGGCTCCCACTCCTACGGTCGTAGGATACCATGAGACCGCGGTGCTTAGGAGCCAACGGCCGCGTCACTCGACTCGGGGATTAAGAGTCGTCGTCGGCACGATTCCCTCCGTCGTTGCTGTGGAGATGATGAGGTATGGGAAGCTGGAACCGTCTGAACGTTACTAATAATAAGACCTCGTGCTGGTGCTTTGGTGTTGGTGAGTGCCCAAGAACGACCCCGTCGCGGTGTCGATGGCAGTCCTCTCCTCATCCGAGCTCTGCTGATCGTCCGCGAAATCGCCAATCCGATCCGGGGGGGCGCGTATTGCCTCTAGAGCTTCCCTGTCAAGTTCTAGGGGTTGGTAGGGCTTGATTGAGTGTATATCTCTACCGGACGGGAGAGTGGACAGTAAGGTCCCGGGTGACGGGACGAGCTGAGTGAGCATCTGTCCCCGGCTGTGAGCCTCAGTTACCTCGCGTCGCCATGTGGAAGCACACTCTGGTTGGGGTGATGGATACTGACCGTATCGTTTACTTTGGTCCATTTTGCATCCAACATCTCGATGACCCTGGTCTCCTCTAACCTGCCCGCATCTGCCCCCCAGTTAGTGCCCCTCTCGACCTTCTTGTCCTCTCTCCTCTCGGACCAGTCTTTCCTTAGTTTGCTAAGGCTAGGACCCCTCTTGGCCTCTCTCGGCTCGACCCCGAGTTCTTGGAGGCCGCACCGCAGCCAGCCGAGAGCGGTCCCGGTCTGACCCGATAGTTCGGCATCGATGCCGAAGAACCGGCAGGCCTTTGCCCGGCTCGTTCTTCTAAAGTCCTCCAGATACCGCAAGAGTCCTTCGTCGAGCCTCGAGGTTCCCCTCCCCTGAGACTGGCACAACGACGACGCTTGCGCTGCATGATCCGCCGCAGCGAGACAGAGCCGAGCGAATAGATGGGCGCGAACCTTGGGTATCTCAGGGGCTCTATACATCCACTCACGGTCATTTTCGTTCCTATCCTGGGCAACGACAGCGGGGTAAGGGTCGTCCTTGAGAACCGCAAGTAGTGTTGCCTCAGCTAGGGCGAGCGAAGACATGGCACGGGCGGTGGCCTTAGAAATGTCCATACAAGGAGGATTGGGGACCAGGCCGTCGGGTCGACGGGCAAGATAGTCATGCACCGAGGCAGCATCGAGTAGATGCTTGGTGGCCGTGGTGATGGCCGTGGTCCGTTCCTGACTGCTGAGGGGCGAGCCCGAAGTGACGTAGAGCGGGTGTAGCGAAGAGCGAGCAAGGAGGGTATGGGTGTAGCCCACAGTGGAAAGGGCGAAGAGAAGCTCATGTTCGAGGGATTGGATCTTGACCCTGGCCATCTCCTTGCCGGGCACAGCATGGTCTGACAGAGTCGGCCTCCACTCAATGGCTGGGGTAGAGGTCGGGGTTACGTTGACCTCCTCGCCAGAAACTAGCCTGTTTCCCAGTCCAGCATCGACGGCAAGGAGGTAGGGAAGGTAGTTATTCACATTGGATAATACCGTAGGGAGGCTGGGCCCTTGCGATGCAGGAGGGAGCCGCTTGTGCTTCTTTAAGGAGTCCCTGGCGACGCCTCGGAGCGTGCTGGCGTATAGGGTCAGCGAGGGATGGGACTCGCAGTCGAAGCTAGAGGAGAAGGCAAAGGAGGATGTGGTGGGCAGGGTGAATGGGAACGGCATGTTATTGTGCGCACTCCAGCATACGAGCACCGACGAGACAACGGCAATGACAGTGGCGAGACGAGAGTCTTAGATTGCTAGGCCTTGGGTAAGTGGGGAGGATGCGAGTTGGCTCAGGGAGGAGCGAGAAAAAGAGACCGAAATGAAAGGATTTGTAGAGGCCGTCGTAGTTGAATACCTAATGAGACGTCATGACATGTTCTATTCGTAGGGGATTGAAGCCGACGTCTCGATGCCCTGCTCTAGTATCGGCAATCCGGATAACTGAATGTTAGCAGGGCTCTAATATAGAGGTACCTAGGTACATATGTTGTACCTTAGGAGATATAGGTACCTAGGTACCTACAGGTACCTCTTAATGTACCCACATGTGTAGGGGAAGCTCCACGTTAACAAACCGGTTGCCAGCGCTGCCACTGGAAGCTCTGCTAGTCACCTATTACCCTCTACATTACCTTTACCTCACCTACCTACTCCATGACTATGGACGCCTGCTCCTTAGCATCCAGCGCTTCTCTCCTTCTCGTCCGACCTGCTTCCCAGCCGCGCGCTCTCTCTCTCTCTCATGAGCCAACTAGCCAATCGACGGAAAAAGCGCCATGGTCTCTGCCTCGCCGTCACCGCACAAGCCGCGGCGCAAGACGAAGAAGACAGATAGCGCTGCCACCCACGCCAGCCCCAAGCCCGAAGTGCTGGTCCGAAGCCCTTCGTTTCCTCTGGCCGCCTTCCTCTGGCCTGCCAGGGGCTCCCTTTCGCAATGGGAGGTTCTGCCGCTCATCCTCATGGTCGTCGGCCTGTTTAGATGGGCTGCCGGCCTTTGGGGATATTCAGGTTCGTCTCGCCTCTGCCGCCGGACCTCGCTCGCGCTCTCTTCTTCTCTCCTCCGAGAGACCATGCCGGGCCAGAAGTTAGCTAACGCGTATGCCCTCCTCGCCCTAGGCTTCCAGAAGCCGCCCATGTTCGGTGATTACGAGGCACAAAGACATTGGATGGAAATCACCACGAGCCTGCCCATATCGCAGTGGTACTTTCACGACCTGCAGTGGTGGGGGCTCGATTACCCCCCCCTGACCGCCTATCACAGCTGGCTGCTCGGCAAGGTCGGGTCTGCCATAGATCCGTCGTGGTTTGCCCTCTACACCTCGCGCGGCCTCGAAGACCCGGCGCTCAAGATATTCATGAGGGCGACCGTTATCGTGTCCGAGTACCTTGTCTACATACCAGCCGCCGTGGTGTTTATCCGCAGGTACAGCAAGCTCTCTGGCGTGGCCCAGTGGAGCGCGTCGGTGGCACTTGTCGCTATACTCATGCAGCCTGCTATTATCCTCATTGATCACGTTCATTTCCAGTATAACACGATGATGCTTGGCTTCGTCTTGGCTAGCATGTCTAGCATGGTGGCAGGACGGTATATGTGGTCGTCCATCTTCTTCGTTGCCGCACTGGGGTTCAAGCAGATGGCGCTGTACTACGCCCCGGCCGTATTCGCCTTTCTCCTCGGCAGTTGCATGTTCCCTCGGATCAATATAGGGCGTCTGATGGGAATTGCCGCGGTCACGCTGGCCTCCTTCGCCGTCCTCGTCCTCCCTATCGTCATAGGCACTCTATACGATGCTAGCCGAGGCGTAGACGCACAGCCTGGCCTCGAAGATCCCCGACCCGCACTACCCCTTTTCGCCTCTCTCTCCGATCGTCTTGACACGGGGGCTCCCTACTACCCAGTTTTTGAGCAGATGGCCCAGATGATCCACCGAATGTTTCCCTTCGCGCGGGGACTGTTTGAGGATAAGGTTGCTAATTTTTGGTGTGCGGCAAACGTCGTCATTAAATTGCGGCGGTATCCGGTTGAACTGCTTCAGCGGGCGTCGCTCTTGTCGACTCTCGCCGTCATCGCTCCACCCTGTCTATTGATCTTCATCCAGCCGCGCAAGGAACTCCTACCGTACGCCTTCAGCGCAACTGCTTGGGGCTTTTTCCTGTTCAGTTACCAGGTTCACGAGAAGAGTGTGCTCCTGCCGCTCCTCCCTATGACGGTACTCCTCGCGGGAAAGCAAGGGCTGGGAAAGGAGATTAGGTCCTGGGTTGGATTTGGTAACGTCGTCGGCGCCTGGACGATGTTCCCGCTGCTCCAAAGGGTCGACCTGCGTGTGCCTTACGCCGTCTTGACGCTCTTGTGGACGTATTTACTAGGTCTACCTCCCGTGTCGACCAGCGCATACTTCCAGGAAGGCCAGAACATCTGGGTCCAATGGATGACCGCCATTGTCCACGGCAGTTTCTACGCCGCCATGGGTGCCTGGCACGTCCTGGATTTTTTCGTCGCTCCGCCCCCGGAAAAACCCGACCTCTGGGTCGTCGCCAACGTCGTCGTCGGCGCGGCTGGGTTTGCGCTCTGCTACGCCTGGTGCCTCTGGGGGTTGGTTCAGGAGAGCGGAATTCTCTCTGGGGGCTTGGTTAAATCAAAAGAAGGCAAGCTTAAAGCGAAGTGACCTTGTGTGTAGGGAAATATAGACCAACCTGCCCACATCGGCGCTTCTGAGTTAATGCGAACATTTATGGACTAACTATTGGAAGCCTCCTTCACGGCACGCACCTATTATCCCATCTGTCTATAATCCAAGTACCGTACGTCGTATCGTACATAGCCGCCTTATGTCCCCCTCGTCATTGACACCTTTTCCGGTGCGAGTAATTTCGATGCCTAGGTGGCCTAGGTATGCGCATCACGTTGCCAAGTAGCCCCTCTTCTGAACTGCTACCCGCCAACCCCGTCCCATTCCTGTCCTCTCAAATACACGCACCCAACCTCCGTCCCTAACCTCCCTCTTCACACAGATACGTCCGCTATGTTACTCTTCCCGGGGTAAGAAATGGACTTGGCCTTGCTATTGGCATCTTTTCAATACAGGCGTCTGGTCGAGGCTATGCGTGACTGCCCCAACATATATCGACCCTATACATTACATGATGCACATATGTCGGGGACCTGTAATTCACTTTTGCCTTGAATTGATCAACTTTCTTCTCTCACTATCTCTTTCTCCGGGTTTTTTTTTACTCCGGGTTTTTGCCGTGGGGAGGGGGGGGGCTCACCATCAGACTAGCTAAAAGGCCAGACCGATTCACTTGAACCTTTCCGGCCCCCAAAATAAGATCCAAAGCCCCGTCGCTCTACGCCCGTTGCGCCGCACGATGCATGACCCAGTCGGCATCGGCACATGCATTGCTAGATGACTAGGTCCTACGTGATCGCGATGCCAAGTGCTAGTGGGTAGACGTTCTTACGGTTCAGCAGACTCTGGTAGCCGCCTAGTAGACCTTCTTCTTCTCGTCGATGCTGAATTGGCCAGGGCCGCTGTTCACAAGCAGGAGAAGCCCGCCGACGATAGACAAGATCTGGAAGAAGTCATACTTGGCAAAGTCCTTGTGCGGGTGGTGCTCGTGAAGCTAGAATAGGAGCAAATAGGTTAACCGATCCACGACCCGAGAGCCCGTCCCGGCACTGGGCGCAAGAACTTACCGTCCAGAAGTTGTTCACCAAGATGTTGAAGATGCTCAGAATGACGACTAAGAGAGTGGCGCTGAACTTAGCCTTGAAGCCGACCACTACCATGATGCAAGCAATCAGGCCGATGACGGACACGCCGATCCTCCAGACGGACCACTCTCCACTGAAGACAAACCCGATGAACAGGAATATCAACAGCACGCGGCCGGCCAGCTGGAAGTACATTTTCCGGTCCTTCTCGTCGAGTTGGGGTAGGCCGGCGAAGGCCTTGGTCTTCCGAACCCACGAGTCGGAAAGGACCATGATAAGGCCACCGATGACGGAGAGGTTTCGGAGGAAGAAGTTGAGGTCGAAAATCAGGCCATACCCTAAGGCCTGGGTGACGACTACTGCCATGAGACCGGCAACGGCGTGGTCGGAATATTTCCGAGCGATGACCAGGATGGAGCAGGCGCTCATGGTCACGACATTGGTGATGAGGAACAAGTGCGTCAGGCCGTTGGGAACTACACGGGTAAGGTTGGTTAGCTGGATAGAATGGGGCTTCGTCCGTGACAGCGCTTCGAGGGCGCCGGAACATACTGTGCCTGTAGGAATTCAGGTAGACGAGCTGGTCAGTCCATTGCGTTATGATCCTCAGGGCGTCCTCGAGGAATGTGACCACTATCAGAAAACGGCCAATGGCTGGTAGGTATCTACGGTAGAACCGCGCGTTAGCTTCGTCGCCGGCAGACTCAATCTCAAGCTAATAAGTCAATATGGATAGGCATGCGCGGGTACGCAGATATTTCTGTGAGCGGAGGGTAGAGGGGCCGCACGTAGCAGACGGCAGGGTACAGGCGGGGCAAGACGTGGTAACACGTACGGCTTGATGGGCTCGCTGATAGTGTCGAGAACATCCTCAATCTTACTGGTCTGCTCCCGGATGGCGTCCAGGGGACTCGGGTCAGGCGCTTCGGTTTTCGGGCCGCCGAAGGGGTTGGGGCCGCCGAGATGGTAGCCGGCTGTGCCTCGGATCTGGGCCATAGTGTCGGATGTTCGGCGGTAGATGTTGCGCAGGCCAGCTGTTTTTGGCGCGGAGGACGCGGGAGAGGACAGAGACAGGGAGAGGTTCGGCCAGGCTTCGAGGGGCGCGCGCGGGGAGGGGGAGCGGAAGAGAGAGATAGAGGCGCAGGGAGAGCAAGTTCTGCAGAGTCTGGGGGAAAAAAGGTGCCTAGCGGCTGGGATTGAAAATTATCGAGACGGGGAAACGGGCCCAGGATGGAGGAGTGGTGAAGGGGGGAGTAGGTGGCAGCGGTAGTGGAATGAGTAGGAGGAGACAGAGGGTGAGCAGCAGCGGAAGTAGGCGGTAATATATGTAGGGGACGAAGGTGAGAGGGCGAGACGAGGCGCGTCGGGTACAGATGCGTGCGAGAGCAGGTAGGCCGGCTGTCTAACGACGACGACGACGACGACGACGGAGACGGAGATAGCAAGAAGAAGGCTGCGGGATGTGGGCGGTGGATAAGTTCCAATTACCTTTCGGCTTGCTGGCGGTTGCAGGCCGTGACAGTGAGCTTATAATGTGTGCTAGACAAACCGTGTCCTCAATTGAACAATGATGCAAAGCCGCCAAAACATCCGCCCAGGTTCCGACATGCCAGATTGGGGCACGCCGCCTCCGAGTGTGGGACGCTGCAATCCAGCTAAAAAAGCCCCAGGGGGCGTGGCCCAGACGCATGGGCCAGCTAGGGAGGGGGAATCCGAGGTAAAAATAAAAAAAAAGTGACGTCCCAGACTGCTTGACCCCCGGGGGCATCCCGCTATGGTAGGTACCTAGGTAGGTAGGTACAGATAGGCTAAATAATAGAGACTACCAAGTAGCGCTGTCAGGAATCGAACCTGTCCTCTATTATCAAACCCACGGAGCTGGTACCTGTAGTAGACGGTAGGTACTCGGGTACGTGGCCCACGCCTATGGCAGCTGGCATCGCCGAGGTATCCCCGCTGCCCCGTATACATAGGCAGACACAAGCCTCGCCCAGGCCACACACTAGAGGTGCCCTCCACGAGTGACTTACATTAGGTACCTGATATATATATATATATACAATCCCCGTAACCTCCGAGGGGACAACTCCAGCACAACACTAAAATCCGGTTCCCTTCTCAGCGCTAACTGCTCCTGTCGTCAAAGGTACGAGGGCCAGCACTCATCCGTAGTATTAGCTGCCTACAGCGCAGCACAATATATTAGAGGGAAACGCCTCTAGTCGAGTGGGTGCTGTTTCTTGGTGCAGTATTCCTGCGAGCCTACCCGACCACTCGTTTTGGCTTCTCCCCCTCACCAGCCCTGGGTGATGGCGGAGATAAGCCACTTCTTTGGGGCGAAACGGTGCCCGCGGTACGAGCACAACCTGGGTCTCACGTCTTCTCCTCGGCCTTCCTCCTTCTTCTACCAGCCTCTGCTGAGGGTCGCTCCGACGTAACCGCGAACGGATCTTGGCCGACCACGCCTACACGCCCCCTGGATACCGACGAGCCTCGGGGGCCCCCTCGTTAGGCCCCAACCTGTAGGCTGGGTATCGGATGTTCAAAAAGGGAGTACTGCGAAGGCCGCGAAACCTGCATGGCCCGTGTCAGCACCGCCCAGAAGCTACAAGTCAAGGTTGCGGAAGGTGGAACGAACCGATTATACGTTACGGCCACCGTCCAAACGACGGGAGGTTGCCGTCCCCGTGCTAGTAGCTGTTAGATCTAGAAGTGCCGTGGGTCCAAACATGGAACAGATAAATGGCGGTGCTAGGTAGTTACGCTGCGTGTTGAAAATTTCGATCTAGTCGCCCGAAATCTCAGGTCGGGACATCCCTCTGGCGTGACTGATGCCTAGCTAAGGCGTCGTAGTATTCATAAAGATGAGTCGACCGCCCGCCTCACGGTATGACCAGCGACTCTATAGACGCCTTCGCAATGGCGATGACCCTCTGGCATGTCGGCGTTTCGCCCTTGGCATGCATCTTGAAGCCGCAACTCGGCTCCGGCCAAGCGCCAGACTCTATCAGAGCGTCTACAACCGCGTGCCGCGCCTTCGACTTTTGCTCCATCTGGAGCACGATGTCCTTAAGGCCGATATACAGAGGTGAACCGTCGGCCACCTCTGTCTTCGTGCCTGACAGCCCGTAGATGTCGGCTCTCAAGAGCGCCCTGGTCGTGAGTCGCCACATGGCGGGCTCCATCTCGCGGTGGTTAAGAAGGCTGGTGGAGGTGCAGCCGCAGCGGCGCCCTACTACTTCGTCCCCGAACAGGACGCCACCAAAACCAGCTAGGTTGAAAACAAGCCGGCGACGCTCCGCTACCGCTTTCTTGACCTCCTGGTCGACGGTCTCTAGGATGCGCTGGTAAGCGTGCACGATGCTAGGAATCAGTGCGGCCAGCAACATGAGGTTTTGGAAGTTGCGCATGATCCCTTCGGAGCCTGCCGAGTGGGGGGGCTCGATCTTGAACGAGCACACCGGGCAGTAGACGACATCGTACGCCGTCTTGGTCGCCTTTCGCGCGTGTCGGATGCCTTCCTCCACGCCCTCGGGGAGCCTCTGCATCGAGTCCAGGGATAGGTACAGGGCTGCGGTGTGCGCGCAGCCCGGCGACGGCGGCGGCAGAGCGCTCGAGCTATCGATGCTCTCGGGCGTGGTGGCGGAGTTCGGCGACAGGTTAGGCACCTGCTCCGCACCCGGGGGCTCGGAAATGAACAAAGACGGGTCGATATTCGACGGGGAGAAGGAGGGTGTATGCTGGGGAACCGTGTCGAAGCCCACGTCCCCGAGGCTGTTCCCCGCGTAGCCGAAGGCCCAGGAGAAAGGCTTTTCTTGGCTGGTTTGCGGGTAAGACTGAGCATCCTCCGTAGCCATATGGCCAAGGAAGGAGAAGTCGAGCTCCGGCGTATCGGCCGCGACGTCGGTCATCGTGTTTCTCACCGCGGGAGCACCGGCAGCGCTTTCGCCGTTCGGCTCGTCCAGGGGTCGCTTCCTCGGCCGGCCCATGGGCTTCTGCGGGGAATAGTGGCAGTCGATGCCCTCGCGCAAGCAGCGGGAGCAGCCGTCTGGCTCCTTGGTGCAAGCGAGTTTACGCGTGCCTGTGGCGATGGTCAGTCTGCGTTTGAACGCGGGACGGAGGGGGGCGGTGGCTAGGCATACGGCATTCGTCGCAAGCGCGGTGCTTCGGGCGAGACGTGGCAGCCGGACAGATGGCGGTAGTGCCGGTAGCCATCGCCGTTGACATGTTCGACTCGGACTCGAGACGCCGACTCAGCTTTCTAGGCTGGGTTTCTGCGAAACAACTCGCCACCGAATGCAGCGACGGGGAGAGGGCAGGTTTGTCTCGGCAGGCGATGCATCGATGGGGGAGGCATCAATAGAGGGCGGCAATTTGACCTAGCCTAGGCCGTCCACTCTCCACGGCTACCTATGAGAGAAGGACCTTGAGGACTTGGGGCGAGAGGGGGGCGGAGCGTTGAGGAGGTAGGGAGGTGGTTGATTTTTTGAGTGCCTATGCATTGGACGAAATGATTCGTATATTGTATGGATGAGTGAGTATGTCGAGCCTGGCCACTCGTACTTTCCACGCCAATGCGCCTGCGCCACCTACCTGGGTCTACACGTAGGTACTTCCTGCGCGCAGGATTCCCGTTAGGTAAGCACGCCTGGACGTGCTGCCGCTCACGCCCCCGGCGACGACAACAGGAGAAGGTGGCAGGATCCGGGAAAGTAGGTCGCCGAGATCAAACCGTCAAACCGGGCGATGGATTTGAGCTTCTAGGCTCTTCTAAGAAGCAGGCCCCGTTTCGTACTCCTTGGCCGCTTTTTATAGAGCGCCCCCCAAACGACGGAGCCAGAGTATACCTAGATATGTAGGTACCTACTACAGGCACGTGGGGACATTCCCGATAGGTAGGTATAACGACCGTGTGTCGATGAAGGGGGCGAGGCGCAGTTCGAGTAGCTAGGTAACCGTATGCCGCACGTCCGTTTCAAGAGAAGCTCGTGAGGCAGGGATTGTAGGTATCTTCGCCTTATTTTCAAGAGGCTCTCTACTCCTTAGACGACAGACCCATTCTAGAGGGAGCAACCACTCTCTATAAGCGAGACTAGAAGGCTGGCAATTGATGTCCTGGGTTTGCGACTGCATTCATATGTTTTTTTTAAAATAAAAATAAAAACCGGCCCAGTATTATATTTACGGCTCAGGGACATATCGCCGTACTTAAAGGGGATATAGGTCTAGGTATCATCTAGGCCGTACCCACATCTCTAGGAGATCTTCACAGGGTACGATGCCTCGTGCAGGCCGTTCATCTGATGTCTTTTATGCCGGGTGAAGAGTATAACTCTAGCTGGCGCCGGCCTTTTCGCAAAAGGAACTCGATAACAGCGAAGTCTTTCCTATCCACCGTGACGTACTTGTTGAACTCCGACCTGGGCTTCCCGGGTTAGCATAAACATGAGCTCGTCAGGCCCGGTAAAGTGATAGGTACGTGCCTAGAAAAAGAGTCGAAACGCGGCCGCGTTGCCTACCATCGCCTAGTCAGTTCCATACAACGCATTCTTTCCCTTTTCTTCCTCTCAGAGAACGGGGTGGGGAGGGCGGCACCGACAGCAGGTTTCTTGCGACTCTGGCGAAGGCAACTTCGGTAGAGTGATAACACTTCTTTTTGCAGGCCCGACAAGCGCATTTCCGGTATCCTTATCAATGCAGCAGACCATCACATAAAACAGTAGGTAGTCGTTAGATGGTGAGGGGGCTGCCTATTACCGATGTTGTGGATAGAATGAATGGAGTAGTCCAAGAACCTCAAGGACGACATTTCGTCGACTTGCCTTCGATACTACACGCTACCTAATTATATGGGGACCCTGCTTGCCCCGTTGGCCTCCGTACCTTTATACCTACCTATACCTACATATCTATATACGTCTATGCCGAAATCGGGGTATTCTATAAACGGATATCATGAACCAACAGGAGACGACTCATCTCTACCCGCCTACGGATTCAGATCACCACTTTCTCAGACGTAGCTAGGAGGTAGTCTCGAGGAATCCGGGTGGTGGTAGGTATAGGTACTAGGTACTAGGTATCTAAGTACGTGAACATGAGGTGCGTATAAACAAATCTAAAAAAAAGAAACGGATAAAATATGAAATAAAAAGTATGTAGGTACGGCTGGGTTGGCTCACATCCAACCTTCGCTTCCCAGGCCGCCTCACGAAGCATTTCCTGACTTGCACATAGGTATAGGAAGCGCGTGTAGTACCGCCACTTTCCCTTGGGGTAGGTAGGTCTAGGGAGAGTTTGAAGAGATCTGGGTAGCCCAAAGCGACTCGTCTAGCTTTGTCCGTACGAGGCCCAACAACTCCATATTGCGGCGACGCGTACCTATTAAAAACAGACCCATCGAACACGCGTGAGGTTGCATTTCCCTCCTCGGTCGTCGCTGTGCGGGCCCATACGGGCTTGGGCCGGAGGGCCGCGTGGAAATCAACTGCAACCTCAGCCGAAAAAATATAACCAGAGGAAGAAGTAGTCAATTCACCTTCCGCGGCCGCGGCCGCTGAATCCAAGTAGCGTCCTCAGCCCCTGAACGACGACCCAACCGGCGACGGCGATTGTCACCATGATGCGCAACTCGCGGGCCACGTTCGTCACCGACGAGTCCAGACGTATTATGTGTAAATGTTCGACAGCGCCCCCATGTTGCGCAGCGAGAGAAAAAGATTCCATCTCGTACCTTTCCCCCTCTCTCCCTTTTAACCCAGCCTCACGCTATGCGAACGAACAGCGAAGCTTTTTTCTTTTCTTTTTTTTGAACCCCCGCAAAAGCTGGTTATGAGCGTGCAATTTTTGTGCTTAGGGTATGAGAGCGGCCTAGGGGGCAAGAAGCTGAGACAAATTTTGATCTTGCTTTGCTTGTAGGTAATGATTTGCCTCGCGTGACGGGTAGAAGGGGTAGATAATACAGGTAGTTTCGATTCCGCATAGGCGCTGCTAAGTAAGTGTTGGATAGGTAATAAAAAAAGGTTACTTACCTACAGTTGAGTAAATTCTTTCGGCTTCAACGCTACCCTTTGAGTTGGAGGTGGATCCCGATGCAATTAAACGGCCCGGACTTGACGCTAACATCGTGTTCCATGGAAGTTGACGAGCTACGGGTTGTCTTCCTATAAGAAAACACCCTCCTGTGAGAATAGGTCGATATCCGACTAATCGCAGTGCGCGGCTTTAATATACCTAGGTAGATATCTCTAGCATCCGATGATAGTGTATAGCTCTACTCGAGTTAGCCTAGGTAGTTAACTAAGTAGCCACGGACGATGCCTGCGAGAAAACATTCGAAGAATAGAGGTATATCTCGATGGGCATAGCTTCCCACTTCCTAGATGTGTATGCCTATATACCTATATCGATGCATATATATAACCCGACTTTTAGAAGATGGCCCCAATCATTACCCAGATGCAAGGGTAGAGGGAGAGAGAGACTATACGTGCCACGCTCGTTATATAGGTAAGTGAGGGGAGGTATCGATGGCGAGAGATAGACGCTTCGCTCTACGCGACAGCGAAGATGGGAGCCATGGTAGAAACATTACTAGAGAATCGAGACGTCGCAGCAGAAACCGACCATATTATGCAGATAACCAACCCCAAGTAGGGAACGCCGACGCTTATTATTCACCCGCTCCGCATTAAACTTTGTGCACGACATCATGAGACTCGATAGCAGTCTCCTGCTCGACTTTCTCGAGGTTGACGTGGGCGACGGCCGCGTCGTCGCCATCGATGACCTTGGCGAGCTCCTCAAGCGTAGGGCCCTTCGTCTCGACGTACATGAAATAGACGAAGGCCAGCTCGCAGAAGATCCAGCAGGTGTAGATGAGATAGAGCTTCCAGGAGTGCTTCTCGCCGAAGGCCTCGAACGCAACCGGATTAGCGTATGAGTTGAGGCACAACGCCGCCTGGACCATGATGTTGAGGATCATGAGACCCTTGGCACGCAACTTATACGGCAGGATCTCGATGGCATAGCCTACCAGTAAGCCTGACCATGCCATCGAGTAGAAAAAACCGAATAGCCAGATGAAGAAGATCATGGCGTGGTTGGCGCCCGGGGCGTTGTGTTCCCCGTACAAACCCGCACACAAGGTCCAGAAGATGAAGACGCCGAACATGCCTGCGGTCGAGGCCAAGAACATCGGTCGGCGGCCCCATCGGTCGACAAGCATAGCCATGGTGACCGAAACTATGAGGGATAGGATGGTTTGACCTCCCGAGAGCTAACGACGCATCGAGTTAGATGAACCCTTCTTTCTTCGGAGCGAGAGAACTGCAGAACTTACGCCGAACTTGGAGTTAGAATCAGTAACCCCGGCCTGGTCGTACAGCTTGCTGGCAAAGTTGGAGATGATGGCATTGCCAGACCACTGGGAAAAGAGGCCGAGAGACAGGAGGATGAGTAATCGGTAGCGGTTGCCCTTGGTCTTGAGGAAGTCGAGATAGGTGCTGTTCGCCTTGCTCTCCATTTCGAGCCTGATCGTCTCCTTGATCTCGCGGTACTCGAATTGGACCGTCGGGTGCTGCGTGTTGCCGTTGGCGTGGTACCTGGCGAGTATCTCGAGAGCCTGGTCTTGCTTGTCTTTGGCTATGAGGTATCGGGGAGACTCAGGGACCCACCAGATGAAGAGTATCTGGAAGACCGAGGGAAGGGCCTGGATGATGGCCGGAATACGCCAGGACCAGTCGTTCTGGATATAGTTGGTGCCGAACGAGAGCCATGTAACAACTATATCAATAGAGATTAGCATTCATTCGTCCCTCTCTCCTTCTCATCCCAGCCACGCCATCGATCCCGGGGCGTCGACGTACTGATAGCGCCTGCGTTCCACAAGCAATTGTAAACGGCCGTTAGACGACCGCGGTGCTGGGGATGAGCGATCTCAGTCAGCAACATGGGGGAGGCGATCTGGGCCAAGCTGTTGCCAAACCCCAGCATGACACGGCCGCCCATGAACGCGCCCATGTTCTGAGAGGTTCCCTGGATGATGGCACCGACAATCATTATGGCACAGCCAACTATGATGGGGAGCTTGCGGCCAAAGTTATCTGCGAGGATAGGACTAGGATGGGGCGTTAGCGAACAGCACACCGGGGTCCTTCTCTTCGAACGGGGAGGGCAATCACCCATACTCACACCAGGGGAATCGAGCCCAAGCTACCGATCTGGTATAGGGCTGCGAGGAGACCGAGATCCGATCCCTGGGGATTGTTGAAGTAGGACTTCCACGTTTCGAACACCTGGACCGAGTTGAAGAACATGCTATCATACGGTGCGAGTTAGCCCATCTTCCCACATGCCTAGCAGTGGTACCTGTGTCGTACCCATCGTAACCTGTCGTGGCGGAAGCGAAGCAGAGCACAAATGCATAGAAGTAGAGTTTCCTCAACCCAGGATCTCTCTTCCAGTCAACCTTCTCGAAGGCCGGCGCGTCCTCCTGGGAGTGCGCGACTGCCTCCTCTCGGGGCGCCTTCTTCGTGAAGCCGATCACCATCGTGGCGGCTGGTCGATACCGCGGGTCGCTGAACTGACGGACGACTAGGTGTGTTTATGTTCGGAGATGCGAGCGCTAGGGATGCCTTATGATGACCTTGTCCCGCCGGCTTGCTTGCAAGGCTATTTTATCTATGGCTAGGGGAGGGGGGAGGGGAAGAGACGCGAGAATCGTCGGCAGAAACGAGTATGAGTAGACAGCAGCAGGTGGGAGTTGCACAGCTCGAAGGGACGTGAGCCCAGATATACCAAGAGAAAGGCCAGGGGCCCTCTCGCACAGGGCGGTCTTACAAGGATACAGGTGCGGGCGAGCGGTCCGGTCGAGAGGTCGACCTACACCCCCGACTTACACCAAGAGCGACTAGTCCGCAGGACATCCCACCGAGGAGGAGCGATATCTCGAACGAGCTCGACCTCCCTCATGGTAAGAGACGGCTCACGTGGGTGTGTGTGTGTGGGTTGCGGATCTGCCTTAGCTACCCCATTGCCCCGTTGCTCCATCCCTAACCCCCGTGGTGCCATGGGGAAAGACAGCCAACGCGAGGTAGGTCAAGGGGAGGGAGGAGATGGAGGGGGAAGGGTACCGGGGGGAGCGGGGACGGGTTCCAGTTGGCATTGGAGACTCCTGGGATCCGGAAGAGAAAAAAAAAAGCGATGACATTTCGGATAATGAACCAAATTCTGGATGGCGCCGAGGAAGAGCATTCAAGGGCAAGGTCGAGTTCCTATATGCAACGCCACTCACATAATCGAGGCATCGCCGTATCGGGGACTCGGCCTGCTTGGAACGTAAGCTGAAAAAACAGCCGGGTACCTAGGTACCTATCCCGTGCGTCTATATACCTGTATCTCTGCCATTAGGTACCTAACATACCTACCTACCTAGGTAGGTACCTCAGGTATCTCGATGCATGCGAGATACAGCTGTGTACACCTCGCTTATGTACCCACCTGCCTTGAGTACCTTGGATACCTAGGTGACTTAGGGACATAACGTACACGGGCTTGTCAATTGGTGGTATATCTACTATGGTAGATACTTAGTTGGGTACCTACCCATGTGCTTCTTAAGTTCCGGCATCTCGCTGTCGCCCGTCGAGGTGAGAGGGCGGCAGTAGATGGGAGGAGGAAGATGAGATGGCCAAGGTACCTACGTAAGGGTGGATAGCAGCGGGGATCCTCCACCGTGGCCGGGGTTCGTCAGGTAGGTGATTCTACTTCCCTCGCGATCGACCTCACCAGAATATCTACTTGTGTGCATTGCGAACTGGTGGGATCGGCTTGGGAGAGGAGGGACGGGGGCCGGCGGCGAAATAAATCATGGGTGGGTGTTTGGTGGACCATCTTCCCCAGGTGTACCGGAAGCATTCCAGAAAGCATCAGTTACCCTGCTCGCCTATGGGTAATAAGCCCACTCGCTATCGGCGCGACAGCAGCAGATGCCGTGTGATGATGGTGGTGGTGACGGTGATCAACCCGTCCTCTGGTTCGGTGTTGCTGGCTCCTGTGTGTGCTTATGGACTTGCGGGGAAATACGCCCAGTAACACCGACGTGCTGGATCTGGAATGCCACCACGGGAGACCAGACGAAGAAGGGTTGCGCTGCTTGGACGCCGTGTAAGTTACCGCATCCAAGCGCCCCCCATTCCTCTCATTGGTGGCGTATATTTGTCGTGGCCGGGGTGGACGAGTACTCATAGAGGCCGCACGTTGATTTCCACGTCCCCCCGACGGCGCCACCTCTCACTCTCATCCCCCGCCGCGGCGCCGCGTCTTGTTTCAAGATACCCACCCATGCTCCCTCCCAAATTGCTCCCGCTGCTGCCAATTCATCAGCAGCTTGCCCGTGCGTGTCTCCCCTTCTTTTTCTGTAATCCCTCGCACGAATGTCCCGTCGCCTAGAATAGACGGTTCCACCGTGTCGGGGACGGCCTGGGACATGCTACCTTGATTTCTGTATTGGGGCAGAAGCAATGCCATATCGCCTCATGCCCGTCAGAATCGTCCTTCGGCACGGGATAGGGTGGCACAAATAGAGCTCGACGTCGTCCACCGGCCCCCCCTCACCCCCACTTCCTACCCATACCGCAGGAGCAGTACATACTCAGAAGAGCCTCGACGGGACGCCGACGGGGCGGTCGAGATTCACCGAGACCACGACACCACACGAAAACAGCCGCTCACGCCCGCACAGAGACTCGCGCATACATACACCAAATTTGTACCCCTTTTGGCCCCAAGGAGGAATCTAGGCGCGTAGGCAGGTAGGCGGGCACGTAGGTAGGTAGGTACTAGGTAGGCTGGTAAGCATGATTAATTGTCTATCCCCGTGGCCATGGCAAGACAAGGTGTTATACAGCACAGCGATGAGAGGAACAGGCCCGCTGGCCCTAGAGGCCATTTCTTATCCCCAACTTCATGTGAACGTATTGGTCCGGCGCGGCTAACGAATTCCGGCCATTGAGGCGGCCGATGACCAGAAATTCTGCGCCGTCAGGTGAATCTGCTTTTCACGGGCAAGTATATCGCGTGTTCGCCAAAACGGGTTCGTATGGTTGGGCGGGTGTTATATTGGACCCGAGGCATTCTACAGCGGTCGCGGCGGGTTAAATTAACCGGTCTTGGCAATGCTCTGCTTCCCTTCGCCTCCTTGTTCTGCTCCGTGGTCCTGGACGCCTGCGACACGCTCGATGAGGGGGTTGAGCTCGCTTGTCCGCATCACGAGGCGACTTACGTACTCGCCCCAACCACATCGAGGCCGTCTCGCCGTGCGCTGCGTCGTGTAAGGCGACGGGTATGGGGCCGATACATTGGCGTACGCGCGCCCGCGCATTTCATAGACCGACCAACTATTTGAGCTATGCATGTACTTCAGAAGCGACGAAGGAATTCAAACACTGAAAACGACCGGGTTCAGCAGCAGGGGGTTTGCTCGATCGGTAAAATCCGCTTACGGCGTGGTCAGGCGCATAGCTCTTTCACCAACAACGAGGAATGCTTCGCTTCGGAGCGCCGTCCCGTAATGCCGGGCGATTGCGAGATATACGACGTAGTATAAAGAGAGAGAGAGAGAGAGAGAGAGAGAGAGAGAAAGAGAGAGAGAGAGAGAAAGCAGGACAGACAGGCAGACGAGCGAATGGACAGACAGACCTAGGACGCAGAGAAGGAAAAAGAGGAGACGAGACTGGACAACGTCTCACCTCACGAGCGACTAAATTAGCAGACCGTTTCCGACGGGGTTCACGGCCTTGGTCACGTTCATGTCATCATCGCCGGCGACTTTCAGCCCGGCACATGCCCACAGCAAAAAGGCGGTCTTGGGCGCGCCTCAGGCACGCCGGGTTTGCTGGTCCAAGTGATGCATGTAGTTGCGCGATGCCGCTCGCCGCCGGGCTGTCTAGCCACAGTTAGCCATAGCGCGAGGCCGTAGACACCAACCGAGGACAAGCACAGGCATGTCACGATACTATTCACGATACTATCAGAGGGGATGGTGCTACGTGTTGCTGGTCTGTTACCTAGCTAGCTAACTACCTAGGCTGCTAGGTGGTGGGATTTGAGATCAAGGCTTGTTGATCTTCCCATTTAGCCTAAATGCGGCAAAAATATCCCCTGGTTAGTAATTTGCCGGGGACCGCCATGCGTGATGCATAGGGTCCAGGGAGCGTGGCTGGTACATGGCCTTCTGTTTTGGAAAATGTACCTTGGGTGTATATAGTAGGTACACATCCATCAGGGACACATGGGGTCCATCGGATAGACACGCGCAGGCTCGGTACCCACGGACGTACCGCGCACGGCTGGATACATGGCGGGTACCTAAAAGATTTACCTAATACAGCGTAGAACATGTACAGACATATATACCTACCTACCTAGGTAGGTACGCGCCTGACAACGGAGGCTAGGCGTCTCCACACTCCGGCGGAAGCTTCCGAGGGAATATACGCCCTTGCGTTAGATGTTTAGGTACCTAGGTAAGTACATACCGCCTATGTAATATACACGTAACCTTGCGGCACCTGAGGAATCAGGCATCAGGAAAGGAGCCCTGTGATTGGTGGAATTGAAGAAAAACACGCAACAGCTAACTGTTCGTAAAACGCTGTATTTAAGCCCTTTTAGCAGTTTAGTTTTTACACCTTCAATTGATCAACTAGGTTTACCTTTCAACTCGTCTTGCGTGCCTTACCATTAAGGCAGCGAGGCCACGAAAGGAACCGCCACCAAAACGCACAACCTCATCTGAGCCTCGTCCAAGAGAAATCCCCACCCACGCCCACAAAGGTCAAAGGTCTACGTACAAGTATTGAGACCTGCTTTTCGCACAAGGCAGAGGAGCTGCGGGGATTCACGAAAGTTCCTCGAAAGGCCTCACCCTAGAACGGATCCATATTCGTCTGTTCGACGAAATCGATTATTAACCGATCACACACCTATCTGTGTCAGCAATTCCGTGTAGCGCGTTAGCTAAATCCGTGATATGATGGCGGTATGTAGGTAGATTAAGTACGCAGGTAATGTAGGTAGAATGGTGGAGCTTGGAGATCTCGCAGATCGTGCGTCAACCTGCCGGCTTCGCCCGAGCCACAGGCCGATATTGTCGAAACCCAAAAGTACCTACCTACCGCCTGAGGGAAAACCGTAGGTAGAACATGCCTTGTCAGCCACCTACCTCGACGGACATCCGCCCTAGAATACCTTCTCAGCGCACCTCGACTCCGTTAATCCTTTCAGGACAGAGCTAAGGAATTCTCGGTGCTGCTCATACAGATGTCTCTGCGCCGAGACGTCCCAAGGAGAGGGGGGGAGGGGGACAACTACTCACAACACCACCATGATGACGCCGACAATGACCATCACCACCTGATCTACAGGTCCGCCGATATACTTATCTATATGCGCCCACGCAGACCGTGGGAAGAGCCCTGGGTGCGGACCAGGAAAAAGCCGGCGTTGCCGGGAATCACATCTTGACTCGGTCGACCACTTGTGGAAGTTCCCGCATGAATAGGGGCAATAGGGCCCCGAAAGTGATGGCCCGCGGCGCTCGCCGGGAATAGTCGAAGAGACTTCCGGTGGGCGACGGGCCGATCTGGCACGACGACCTGGGTGAGGTTCGGGCCAGGTCGCAACCTAGCTGGAGGCGAATAGACATACGTTGCGCGTGACAACGGAGACTGGCCTGCGCGAGGCTGTATCGGGCGCCGTGGTTGATTGGCCGCCCTGTGACGGCGTGGTGGGTTTTCCATATCACTTCCGGGGTGGCGCCGTCGTGGTGTGCCGTTGTCTGCATCGCTTATGCGGTGGACATCTCGGTTATCGCCTCCATCGCATTCAGCCTGGCACGCGATAAACACCGGCCTAACCCGCCCCCTCAAGATGTGAGGTTGTTAGCAGTCAAGGGAATTGCTTCCAAGTTAAACGTCACTCTCGCGGCATAGGCAGGCCGAAAGAGAACCCCCCTGAACATCAAAACGACCGAGTAATGACACCGAACAGTGGTATTTTCTTACCCCACCATCGCCTCTAAATTATCTTCTATTTCGTCGAACGCCAGTGTTAATGCATGACACGCCTAGAGAGAGAGAGAGAGAGCCAGTTGATACATGCAATCCCTTCTGGCTGGTTCCAGAACGCCGAGTTTCCCCTAATTTGATCGGCCTTATGCCATACAAATCCCCCTTCCGAGAGAAACGGGGAGGAACGGACCGCGCTCCCCTCACCGTGCGTCTCCCCTCCCCTCCTCCTTACACCTGAAAGCCGAACCCGGCCATGCAGCTCTTGTACTGCTGGACAGTCGTCTTGCAATCGCTTGCAGGATCCGATGCCTTGGAAAATAACATGCATTCGTCGCGCTTAGATTTTTCATCTTTGCAGACGCAGCAAGGCTACACGGGGAGCGTGAGTTAGCGAGGGTGCTACTGGAAACCGGCAGGCAGAGAGAAGAACGAGATGTCGGGTTCCAATCAAACCTTCGGCTTTGACGCTACGGCCGCGTCGGAATCGCGGCTCGCATCGGAGCTCGAAGAAATCGAGGCTGCGCAGAAGAGATTAGCGACGGGAACAAGTGACCTTGGCTAGCTCTGCTTACGCATTGATAATTTCTGTGACGCCATAGCAGTCCTTTTATTTATGTATTATCTTTTAGATGGTCGCGGACGGCGGATGGTGTTATGGACGTCCTCTTCCCTCGTCGTAAAAGTTGGATGCTAGGTTGAATTGATCGACGATTCGACGGCCGGGCATGACGTGATTTGTAATGCACGGGCGATCCCGGCGCTTACATAAGTACCTAAGAGCATAGCGAGATACTATCTACCAACCACTGGATAGACGCATATCCTTCGTTCCTATTTTTCTATCGATATAGCACCTGAGCAATCAGGCATTAAGAAAGGAGCCCTATAATTAGTAGAATTAAAGAAAACTACGTAAGAGCTAACTATTTACAAAACGCTATATTTAAGTACCTTTAATAGTTTAGTTTTTATACTTTTAATTAATTAACTAGATTTAGCTTTTAATACGTTTTATATACCTTATAATTAATATAGCAAGGCTCCGAGAGTAAACTGTTAAAACGTACATTAATACCCTACTAACTCTCGCTAAAAACATATTCCTAAATCTGGGATGAGGCTACCAGTGTAGATTCTGATGTATCCAATTAGTTAGCAAAGGACTCTTACAATGGTTGCCTATTTATAGTTAAAGGCTCTTGTAACGATTATCTATTCATCTAAAAGGAGGCTTGCTTATTTGCCTAAAAGGAAGCTGTAATTTACTTATAAATCGAGCTTTACAAAAGCTCGTTATTTTATAATTCTAGGACTTAGATCTTCTTTTAGTAGACTAGTAGTTAAGTTTAATTTATAACATTTTATATATTCTTAGATAATTAAGTAATTGTGAAGTAACGTAAGCGAGCTTTATTAAAATGTATAAATAACTAGTTACTTATAAGTATACTGCTATATTATCTTTTTTAGTAAATCTAAAGCTATTTCTAAACTATCACTATATCCTTAAGTTAAGATTTCTTCGTTATCTGATCCTAAGCTATTTATTAACAGATCTTTTATTAATATTTATAATTAGTTTAGGGATATTATTATCGAAGTTCATAGTGGGGGGGGATAGAGCGTACGCGATACTGGAGTCCCGGATAGGCTTACTCGAAAGTATACTCTATCGAAGACTATAGTACGTACGATGATCTAAGGTAAATAACACTAATATTACTATACTAATCGAGAGACGAGGAATCTAATGTAGTTATTATATCTTAGGTCTACCCTTTAATTATAAAGATATAGTAGTCGCTAGCCCGAAGGCATAAGAGGTAAGGGAAGAAAAGGAGTAAAACGTAAAAGTTACTTATTCGGCTATAGCGGTACGACGAAGTAACTTAAGCGCCTATAACTAAAATAAATATACTAATCGGAGAACGACGAATCTAATAATAAAAACGAATCTTTAATTAAGGTAAAAATAATAAAGATAGTAATTTAATTAAGTAATAAGCTAGGTAGTAAGTATAGTATAATTCGTACTTACGGAAGCTATAGTTACTTTATATAGGTATAAGGCCTATCGTAACGTATTACGTAATATATTAAAAGGATATGTCTTACCGTATTATTATAGCCTCTTTAGTTTAATTATATCGTAAGGAATAATTAAATTAAAAAGGATAATACGGTATATCCCGATTAATATCTTCTCTTAAAAACTATTACGAAACTTTATTTCCTCGGTTATTATTTAATTATTAAAAGTAGGTCTTTAGTTTATCGTTTAATATAATAAAGAAGCCTTTTTATTACTTTATAGTTAACTTAGCCCGGTTTATCCTTACCGATCTAACCCGATCGGCGTATTTCTTCTCTACCTCGGCTATCTTTTTCTTAGTCTCGGCTTAGCCTTCTTAGTTAAGGAAATAGCAAGGGAACGGGCGCGTCCCGAGGGTTAATTAGGTATCTTTCCTCTACCTATAGGATATAGAGATCTTCCCGGATTAAAAAGCTTTAATCCTTACTAAGCCGGGGGAAGGAAAAAAACGGATCGTAACCTTAACGAGGTCGTCGTAACATAGGTCGGTATTTACCGATACGAGGAAGTAAAAGGGATTAAGTATTAAGACTACAAAGGAACGGCGGACTTCGGCTTACGCGATAAACCGAATAAAGGATTTACGGCTAAGGAATTCGCCGATCGGCGTATTTTACGCCGAAGCTATAACGTTAATAAGGTTAATTTACTTTTAATAATCTACGGCTTATCGAAAATACTTAACGATACTTACCTCCTCCTTTAAAACTCGAACGCTATAAAATTACTTTACTACCTCGGCGTATTTTTTTTATAATATTAGGAGGATTAAGCCCTTTATTTCTTAGGCTTAGTAAACGACTTCTATCGGTCGTTTAAAGATAAGATACGGTAAAATACCGCTTTAAAAACCGTAATTAAAGCTATCTTATTAATTTATTAACGCGACGTAATAAATAAACTAAGGGGTTATAGTAAGCTCGAGATTACCGTTTTCTTATACTCGCCGTAATTAATTAAACGCGTACGCCGCCCGATTAAAGGCGTCGTTTTTAACTATATTAAAGCTAAATAATATTCAAGGCTTAGGAAGGTATAATATTACGGCGAAATAGGCTTAGGAGAACTTCTCCGGGTCGGTAATAACTCGTTCGGAATTTATTAAATCCGTATAGATCGTAAAAATTAAAATAAAGGCAAGGTTATCGAAAAGGTATTAGCGGGTTAAGAAGTTAAACGATCCTACCGATCGATAGCTTATTATTTAATACGGATTTACTTCGAAGGCCGCCTTTCTACCTTTAAGGTTATAGTTAGTTATGGTATAAAAGGCGCGGATATCTTCGTTAGTAAGGTAGTCGTAACGGGCGAGGTATACGAAAGAGTTAGCTAGGGCTACCTTCGTTTATTCTTATAGCTATTAATTCATAATTCGGGATCGATTAACGAATAGCTAAAGGGCTTAGGCTATATCGGATCCTAATTCGATTAAACTATTCCCCGAATCGTAATTATCTAGAATATTAAGCTAATACTTCTTTATATTACTTTAGTTATCTTTATTATTATAAATCTCCCGTAGGAGTTTTATTAAATCGGCTAGATCGGCGTAACGTACGTCTTTATAAACGGAAGAAAAGGAAAAGGAAGGAGGAATGCCGGCGGAACGGAGGAAAGACATAAAAAATAAAAAAAGAATTAAGGAAAGGAAAAGAAAAGATAATAAATTAAAGGTAAAAATAAGAATTTAAATTAATAATAAAAAAGGTAGGCTAGAGATTAATAAGAATATAATAATTATAGGGGAAGGGGTTTCGAAATAAAATACCTAAAGAGGAAAAAGAGGGGAGGAAGGGAGACGTATCGACGATATAGTTAGATATACCTTTACGGCTTACGCTTTAGGAAAGCGCGTTCTCCCGTATACGTATAAAGCTATAATAGGAGATACGTTAGTTTATAACTTCTTATTATATACTCTTAATAAAGTAATAAATACGTACGTTTATAGATACGTAATTAAACGTAGGCTAAGGTAAGTACTATCGAGACTCTCCTAAGTACGGTACTTACGACCTAGGTAACGTATTCGATTCTTTCGTTTTCGTTCGACCTTTCCTTTCATTTCTCGCTATTTTACGGTTCCGATTTATTTCCTTTCTTCTTCTCCTTAGGTTCTTTATCTTCGTTTTAATTCGTTTTTCGATTTTTCTTAATTCTAGATTCATAATTTCGTCGTCCCTATCTCTCTTTCTCTTATATATATATATATAATAAACCCTATCCTCTAAAAGTAACTCCTTAAACTAAACCGGGCGTCCGTCCTTAAGCTATTCGAATAGCTTAAAGCTACGGGAATTACCGACGAAGAGATCGCCGGGGCCTTTAGGAAGGCTAAGGAGGATAAGAAGAAGGCCGTAACGCATTAACGGGCTAAGTCGATACCGCCGCCGGTAAATTTAATAAATAAGTAGCCTAACGAATTCTTCCGTTACTTATCTTCTACCGAGGAATTCCGGGACGTTAATTAATTAATTCCTAAGCCTTAGTAAGTATCGTATATTCCGTATTCCCGCCCGTTAAACTAAAGCCCGAAAATAATTATTAGCCGGTAGTTCCGAGGTATCGAAGGAATTTAGGTAATAAACTAATAACGCTAAGTATATAGCTTTTAATATTAATAAGATCTATTAATCGAAAGCTAGATTAATAATAAAAATAATTCGTAACGTTCGGTTTTATTTTCTAGGTAGGCCGGCGGCCGATTAATATATTACGTAAGAGATCTTAAGTAAGGATTTTTAGGAGGTTACCTACCTCTAGAGCTATATTATATCCTTCGTTCGTTACGTCTAATCCTCTCGCCGTCGGACGTTATTTATAAAGATTAATAATAAGGGCCCGGTCGGCGATATTTTCGTCGATTAATAATAAACCCTCGTTACGTCGTTAGTTTATTCGTTTAATAATATAAGGTACCTAACGAAGTACCTTATTAATACTATAAGCGCCGGCTCGCTTCTTCCGATACCGTTAAGTACGCGGGTATATAGCCTTTTCCTACCGATCCCTAGCTCCCGATCATATCTTTAGGTACTCCTACGGTATCTACCTCTTCTTTATTAATAAGGTACGTTATAAATTTCGAAACGAACGGTTTACCTACCTACGGACGCGGATAAATCGTAACCTCCCTTTAATAAAGGATCTAAGCTAGGCCGTATACCTACTTATAATATAGGTAACGGAAAAAGGGTTACTAGCTATAATAAACTCGAAAATCGCTACGTTCCGGGGGTCGGGAAATAAATAAGTTTTTTAGTTTTCTTAGTAACTAATAAGTAAAGGATAAAGTAAGGAAATTAGATAAAGTAAGGAAATTAAGAGGAAAAAAGAGGTATTAATCGGCGGGTATATATTACTTCTAGCTTATTTTTAAACGCGTATTCCTTTCCTTTTCCTTTTTCTTTTACTTTTACTAATTGTCACGTAGCAGTTGAACCAGCCTATATAAGCCTACATACCGCAAAGCGTGAATGTAGGCGTCTACGTTTTACGTAATACTAATATAAATTACTTTCCTTACTTTCCCTTTAAATATTAAAATATACCTATATTAAAATATAATAGTTTCGTAATACTAGGATATTAATATCCCGGATTCCTAATAATAAACGTAAAGAATAACTTATCTAAGTATAAGAACGCGTTAATCGGCGTTAATAATCTATGGAAATATACTTTCTTTTAATGTAAGAAATAAAGGGGGCGTATTTATTAGTATTATGATTTAAGGTATTAATTTCGTATATAGGCTACCGGTTTAATAACCATATAGGAATAACTTCTTTTCTCCCTCGCTTAAGAAAGCGATTATATATTAAGCTCCTAGGCTTTATTACTCTTCGATCGGTATAAGTAGGTTATTTTAAGGTACTATAGCTTTATCGTATTATAATAAGAGGGTTATTTATTAAATCGGGTCGATCTTCTTAGTCCGGGTTTATCGTTAGGTATAACTTCGTATCCTTTAAGCTTTCTATTTAATATTTTTATTATAATTCGTACCTTATCGTTCGAAGCTAATATTCTTTTTCTTATCGTCGATTACTAAGGGTATAAGTTCTAGGCTTCCTTTAGCTTAGGGGTCGTTAGTAATCGTCGATTCCTAGTCCTTATATTTAGTCGGTAGTAAGCGTATAATCCATTCGTCCTCCTCCGGGTTCTTTAGCTTTTAAAACCCGTTAATATCTTAGATAGATTTCCGTAATTTATAGCCTAAAACTAGGTATAATAACGTAACTTTATCCGGTTCTTTAAGCTTATAATAATTATAGCCTAAATCTTCGGCGATTAAGTACGATTCCTTTTAATAGTACTTTAGTTTTACGGCTACCGATTTATTTATATATCGTAATGTATCGTATAATAGCACGAGGTCGTCGGTTTTTAGGGGCTCTTTTCGTATCCGGTAAGCGTTCTTCTCGTCCTAATACTAGATAACTTCCTTATATTTAGCCGTTAAAACCTTAGTTACGGCAATATATCTTCCTAGTATCTCTCGATTAATCGTACGTATATAATTAAAAGCGATTCTCGGTCCGGGATATTTTTTTAGTTTATAATATATTAGGTCGGGATAACGGTTTTCTTTCGGGATAATAGCTTTACGCTTATATATTAATTCGTATAGCGATATTCCGTATAAGCGCGTCGAGGTCTTATTTACTTATATAATTACCCTTAATAGGTTCGTTTATTTCCGATTACTACCGTTTATACCTTTTATAAGGCCTCCGCGAATTACTTTATACTTAACTTCGACTATATCCTAGGATTATAGGAAATAAATAATACCGACTTTAACTTTAATACCGATTAACTTTATTACTTTACGAACTTTTTTTTTATTATCGGAATTATTATTATACTTAATTACTAGGGGTATATCGTGCTATAGGAATATTTATTCCTAAAGGAACTTAGCGATCGTCTTAGAATCTATCCTTCTAATGGCTCGGGCTTCGAAAAAACCGGATAGTTCGTTTCGTGCTTCGATTATTACGATAAATCTAGTATTTATTAGTATATATTATACGTTTATTACCTAATAAATAAGAACGTTAATTAACTCGTAATATAAAGCGGGATCGACTTTTCGGGTATTATTTCCTTTTTATTTTAAAATACGATTTAACCTTTCGGGCGACGTATTCGAATATACCGCGCTAATAATATAGTTTAATTATCCGATCGTAAGTCGAAATACGTCCCTTATAACTGAAATCCTCGTAATAATCCTTAACTATAGCTTTACGTAATTTCTCCTAATCGATAACGCGTCGTATGCCCTTATACTTCTCGGGCTTCCTCTATAGGATACCTTCCGAAACGACGTATTTAAGCGCTTCCTTTTTAAACCGGGTCTACCGCTTTTAATATCCTATTAATCGGTTATCTCTTAATCGGGTAGGTAATTAAAATCGCGTAAGAAACGTTATTATTTCTTACGACTTTATCGACTATTCTTCCGGCGGTTATAACGGTAGGGTTTTATCGTTAGATTACTTAACGACGTTAAGTAACGCGACTATATTCGCGTATACTATATTAAACTATATATTAATAAAGTCCTTTATATCGCCTTTTTATTAATCGTTATCGTCGTCGCTTAGGCCGTTAGGTTTACGTAAAAAACCGTCCGTAGCGAAATATCTCTTGCCGGGTATATATTAAATATTGAAGCTAAATATCTTAATATAGGTTATTTACTTAGTAAGGATAGCGCCCGGGAAACTAGAGAATCCGTCGTTAAGCTAGGCGATTAATACTTTAGCGTCGGTTTTAAGTACGAAGTAAATGTCGTAAAGGTAGTTTCGAAGCCGTCGTAAGGACTTAACGACTCTTAGGTACTTTCGTTTCGTAGTATCGTAATTTAACTCCGCCTCTTTTTAGATCCCTAACTCGTATCTCGAAGGTCTGAAGTTACCTTTATCGTTATTCTAACCTAGTAAGTAACCCTAACCGTTTCTTAATACGTCGACTTTTACTCGAATTAGTTATTCAATAATATAATTTAAAATAATTAATACCGGTACGTTAATAAGAGTAGTTTTAAGCGAATTTATAGTATGTTATTAATCGATACCTTAAATAAAGTATATTTCCTTACGCATTAATATTAGGAGGGATTTAGTAACTATAGCGTAATAATCGATCTATATCCTAAAGAAAACCGTAATACCGATAAAAGACTTTATTTCGTTTATATTCTTATATAACTTTTACTCTAAGATCTTAATTATCTTCGCTTCCGAGGGCTTTCTATCGTTTATTCCGTATAGATATCCGACGATTACCGTACTATCTTTATACTAAGTAAACTTAACGGCGTTAGTAATAATACCGGCTAATTCGAAGTTTAAGAAAACGGCGTCGATATTCTCTAAGTACTTAAAGATAAAGCGTCGTATTCCCGGAAAAGCCTCTTAGTTATCGTATCTCGATACCGGCCCTTTAATGCTAACGTCGTCGAAAAAAGGCTCGCATTTAATAGGAATTAAATCGTAAAGAATTCGTATAACGGCTCGAAAAAAAGCGGTAACTAAGTTTATCGCGCCTTTTAATAAAGTCGTTATACGTAAAAGGCTAATAAGAGTAACGAACGTAGTTAGGTTACGGTTCGTTTTCGTTAGTATTACTTAATTGTACCTAGAGAAAAGGTCGACGATTATAAGGATTTAATATATAACGAATTCTTAGGTAAAGGAGTCTTTATTTCGGGGTAGGAAGGCGTCGTAAATAATCTAGGCGTTAAGTTTTATCGTAGAGTTAATAAGTCGTAAACTACCATCTTTCTTCTCGACTACGAATTACGTATTTCGATAAGGACCGTAACTCTCTTCTAGTATAATAGGCTGCGCTTAGTCATAGAACCCTGGTTAACATAGCATTAGGGTACGTAACCGCTCTTCCCGTATATAGCTAGCTCTTAAAGGCGCGGCCTTAGTAAAGCGTACCTTTCTTTCTTTTCTTCCTCGTATAGCTTTATTCCTTTAATTTATATCCTTTTACCTAGCAAATAGCTCTTAAAACCGTAATAAAAAGCTATACTATCTTCTCCGTAAGGTTAATACCTAGATATTCGATATCCGACTCCTAAATAACGAAAGATAAATCTAAGGCCTAGGCGTAGTCGAGCGCTTAGGAGGCGACGCTAGCTTATTACGTATTATTATAAGACCTTTACTTCTTAAATTCTATAAAAGAATATATAATCGATTTCCTACGAAGTAACTCCCTAATACCCGTACTACCGGTACCCGTACCGGTACTTAAGGTTATAACTACCCTACCTACGGGCGTAAACGGAACTCGACGAAAACCTCTTAAGTAATACGAATAAAACGGAAAGGCTATATCGGTTTACTTTATTTTAAAAAGGCTATAAGCGAAAATCTTAATCGACGTTCCGAACGGTTTATTCGGTAATAATAACGCGATATAGTACTTTATCCTCGGTACGATATCCGAAGATCGGTAGCGGAAAATAAAATACTTCTAAAGATCCGGCGGTTCAGGGGACGGATTTTAACCTAAGGACTTACTAAGGCATATAAAAGAAACGTTCGGTAATATTTAGGTTAAGGAGAACGCGTAATAAAAACTACGGAAACTACGGTAGAAAGAGGAAAAGACCTTCGGAAGCTTCCTACCCGACTTCGAAGAGGTCCTAACGAACGCTAGAAGCTCTAGCTAGGATAACGATAATAAACTAACGTAACTAAAAGTAATATTATTTAACTACCTTTAAAATATATTAATCCCGATTTAAATATCTTAAGATTACGATATCTTTATCGTCTAAATTTACTTAATCGCGTAATGTTACGAATAAATAACCGAATTTAAGCGGCTCGCGAAGAAGTTAGGCGAAAATAAGCGCTACTCGGCGACCCCGAGCTACGAATTAACATCCGCTACCTAGCGCTCGAACTCCGTCCGGATAAATACTTAAAGCGATACGATTATAACGGGCTTTATTAAATCGTAAAGGAAGCCCCGTTAAGCTTACGGTAGGTCTAGTAGCGGACCTAGTAGTAATACCCGACGGATAAAATAAGTACCTTAGAAGAAGTACGAAAAAAGGAAGGTCTAAGATAGCTACTTCCGCTACGGCGTTAACTAATATTAGGTTAAGGATTACTCCTACCTACTAGCTATTCGCCCGAGTAACTAAAGGCGGTTCCCGCCCGTATCGGTACGGATAACGTAAGTTATCGAATTATTATTAAAAGAATTAAAGGATATATTAATTAATATAATAGCGGAAAAAGAATAACTCCGTTATAAAGTCGGGCGACGGAGCCTAGCTAGGAGGTAATAAATAAATAAAAAGCTTATAAGGATAAAATAAAAAGTAGCTCCTCGTTATTATTAATTATAGTTAATAAAACGTTATTATCGGAAGCCCTTATAAACGAAGGTTACCTATATTTTATAGCTATTAATAAGGACTTATTTAGATTTCTTAACCTACTTCTTATTCTTATTCTTTCCCGTAGTATTAAAGGCGCTTTAAGCGCTATAAAAGAAGTAATAATTTAAGGTATTACTTATATAGCCCTAAAGATTAACGGATATACGTAGTTAATATACGTATACGTTATTCCGTTATTAAAATTCTTAATAATTTTAAAAAAACCGTAATAAATATATAACGAAGTAGTTTCGTACCTATATAAGAACCGATTATAATACGGAAAAATACGAATAAGCGTATAATATAAAGGAAAGAAACGTACGACCCCGCTTATAAGGGAGTTAAAAAAGGCTTAATACGTATTAGTTAATACGTTCGTAGGCTTAGCTAAGAAGATACGCCGCCGTAAGAAAGAAGGAATAAATACGGAAGGTATATCGATATTCGCCGCTTCCTTAGTAAATATAAAGAAAGCCTTAAAGCCGAAACCCGTAAAAACGGAAGCGGAACTACGAAAAATAATCCCACGGGAGTTTTACGATTTATTCCCGCTATAAAAGAAGAAAGAAACCGACCGTTTCGCCCCGTATCGCCTAGGCGTTAACTATAAAATTAATATAGAAAAAGGACTAAACGGAAAAGAGAAACCGTTACCTTAAGGTTCCTTATATAGGATATCCCGGAAAAAGCTCCTAGTAGTACGGAAAACGTTCCGCGACTTACTAAATAAGGGGTTTATCCGGGCTAGTAACTCGGAAGTAGGAGCCTTAGTTTTCTTCGCCCGTAAGCTAAGAAACGGCTTCCGATTTTATTATAATTACCGGGCGTTAAATCGCTTAACCCGAGGGAACCGTTACCCGCTTCCGCTTATCGGCGATACCTTACGTAACCTTACGTCGGTAAAGTAGTTTACGAAGATAAACGTAATCGCGGCCTTTTATAAAGTCCGTATCGCGAAAAGCGACGAATTTAAAACGGCGTTTAAAACCCGATACGAATTATTCGAATAATTAATAATACCTTTCGGGTTAATAAGCGCCCCGGTAACCTTCTAAAGATATATAAATAACGTCTTAAAGAAATTCCTCGACGACTTCGCTAGCGCTTATATAAACGATATTCTTATTTATACGAGCGGGTTCCGTAAGAACTATATAGCTAAAGTACGTATAATTTTAAAGCGCTTTTATAAAACCGACCTCTACCTAAACCCCGGGAAATACGAATTCGTAATAACGATCATTAAATAGCTAGGGTTTATTATATACGCCGGTAAAGAAATATAAATAAACCCGGAAAAAATAAAAGCAATATTAAACTAAGAGGCCCCTACCTTAATAAAAAAAATTAAAAGCTTCCTAAGGTTCGCTAATTATTACCGTATATTTATCCCCGGATTTTCCGAGATTACCGCCTCCCTTATTACTTTAATAAAGAAGCATTAGCCCTTTAAATAGAACCTTATCTACGAAAAGGCGTTCTAACGCTTAAAGACCTTATTTACGTCGGCGTTTATTTTAACGTAATAGAACCTAAATAAGTTAACGTTCTTAGAAATAAACTACTTAAGATAGACGCTCGGCGGCGTATTATTTTAATAAGCTAGAAAGGGAAGAAAGGTAGTAACTTATTACTCTTAAAAGCTAAGGCCGGCCGAAATTAACTACCCGATTTACGATAAGGAAATATTAATTATTATTAGGTACCTAAAATAATAAAACGCCGAGCTAAGAAGCTATAAAAAATTTACTATTTTAATTAACCATAAAAACCTCGAATATTTTATAACCCGTTAGCGCCTCTCGGAGCGATAAACGCGCTAAACGAAACTCCTATCCCGATATAACTTCGACCTCGTTTACCGCGCTAATAATTAAGCCGCGATTCCCGATACGCTCTTCCGAAAGAACTAAAACCGATTAAGTATAAACGATAAGGAATTACGGTACTTATAACTTATCCCTAAAGGGGCTTTTCGAAATTAAACCTACGTAATAATAACGTCTTAATCCGCCGGGCCCGATGTTAGAGTTTTCGAAGATAACGAACTTTAGTCCCTATAAAAAAAGACGGCGTACTTCGATACGTTATATTAATAAACGTACTAGGTAATAAAATAAAGCGCCCGCTCCTTCGCCCCGACCATAAAATTAAAGGTATAAATCGCGGAATATACGATTAACGCCGGAGGACGGTTATTATTAAAGGACCGGATATAGATATTAAGAGGTCCGTTCCCCGGAAACGCGGAAATAAACTCCCGAGGTACGGATTAATTTAACGAATTACGAATGAAAATAATTTAAAGAGCCTACGACTTATACGTTATTAGCTACCCCGGCTGAGAGAATATTATAACGATCTTAAGCCGAAACTTTTATTAACCGATGCTTTATTAATACGTAAAGAGGTTTATCCGTAACTATAACGTCTACGGCCGCTTTAAGCTATAAAAAAAACATAAAAAAGAACTCCTTAAATCCCTTCCTATACCTAACCGTTACTTTAAGGATATATAAATAGACTTTATCGTAAACCTACCTCTATCGAAGAATAATTAATATATATAAGTAATTAAGAACCGCTTAAGTAAGATTATAATCCTCGAACCTACGCCTATTATAAACGTAAAAGCGTATACGAAGCGCTTCCTAGCGTATTACGTTTAATATTATAACTAGCTAAGAAATATTATAAGCGATAAAGGATCGAATTAACTAAGCCGTTTCTAAAGCTATCTCTATCGATTAATAAATATATGATACGTAGATCGGGAGAGCTACGTGGGCACTGAGGTTGCTTCTTGGGAGCAACGGAAGGTGGGAAGAAGAAGGTGAATTGACTGACTATCTAAGAAGGAAGGAGATTAACAAAGGAGATGCGAGCTACCTATATATAGACGATAGGGAGCTGCGAGCTATGTTATATAAGCGAGCTGGGAGCTATGTTAGGTAAGCGAGCAACTCGAGAAGGAGTAGGGAGCCATGTACAGGTGGCTCTCTACGTGACAATATAAAATAAAAACTAAGTACGGTATATTACCCCTAAATAAATGAAGGCTCCGAAAGGGTTAATTAAGAAATCTAGGCGGTATTACGAAGCTATATTAACTACGAATAAAACGATTAAATATAATAGCTACCTATCGTTTAATTAACGTTAAACGAACGGCCTAATACCTCGATAAAGCTCTTTCCCTTTTTCGCGATATACGGCTTCGATTTAAACCCCGTACCCGCGGTTTCCGCCGACCCGGGCGCGGAAATAATACCTTTACTACCAGAACTTTAAGCGAAGGCGTTCGTAAATAAGGTCCGCGTAGTTTTAAACTTCGTATAAGTAACGTTAACCGTAACCTTTTAATAATACGAATTCTACGTAAACTAAAAACGATTCCCGGCCGAAAGATTTTAAGTAAGCGATAAAATATAGCTCGACCTTATTTATTATAATATAAGTAAACTTAAGAAAAAGCTCGATTAATTAAAGATAAAATATACGGTTACGAAAGTATTAAACCCGTACGTAATCGAACTAAAAGATATCCCGACCGAAATTAATAATAAGTTTTACGTCGATTAATTATAGAAAGCGTATACGGACGAGTTATTAAATTAAACCCGAAACGACTTATAACTCTTCTTATTATTTATCGAAAGGACTAACGAGTTTATAATAAAGGAAATCCTTTACGTAAGAAATAAGAAAGTAAGGAAGGAAAAACGACGCGAAGTTTTAATACGTTAAAAGGGCTACTAGGAATTATCCTAGTACCTATGATCCGACTTTATAGAAGCGGAGGTATTAAACGTTTACGAAAATAAATACGGATTAATAACCGTAAACGACGGCTTAAGGGAAAAATATACGACCTAGGAAAACTTAAAATTATAATTAACTAAGAAACGGAATACCTAAGAATTAAACCGCGAGGCTAAATCTCTTTCTTAAACGTTATGAAAGCGTTATTTAATTATAAAAAAAAAAGGAAAGAAAGGGGCGATTAATCGTCGTTGTCGTCGTAGTCGCCGTCTTTTTTTTCCTCCGAAAAAAACTCGGAAGTATCGGCTTCCTCGGCTTTCTCGTCGAAAATAAATTAAACGGCGAAGGAGTAATAAGCGCGCGCGGCGCGGTTAATACCTAACGTCTTTAAGGAAAGAGGAGAAGCTAAGGAGCGGAAGCGGCGTTAAGAGCGGCGGAAACGTAAGCAGGGGCGCGGGAAGCGGGCCGGCGAGCGGGAACGGAAGCTTTAGGAGCCCTTTAAGGCGTTAATCCGCTCCTCTAGGGCCGAAATCGTACGCTAAAGAACGGCGTTATTAAGACCGGGGGCGGCGGGAGTAACGGACGGGCTAACGGAGGTAGCGGGCGGGCCGGCGGAAGCGGTAGCGGCGACGGTAAACGAACCGGTAAAAGCGGCCTTATTAAAGCGGGAAGCCGGGCTAGAGGCTCGGGTTATAGTATCTACGAATTCCTTAGAAAAAGGGATTAATATATATATATATATATATATATATATAAAAAGGAAAGGAGGTTAACGAGCCGATTAAGCCGTAAGCTAATAAGCGTTCGGCGGCGTTAATAAAAGCGAAGACGTCCCGTAAGCGGGAGTTATTAACGGAAGTACGGCCGATTACTTATTAATAAGCGGCGGAAAGCGCGACGGCGGGGCTAAGAAATATTAATAATAATTATTTATATAAAGCATACGTAATATTTATAGCGGCTAATAACTATACTCGTTAATTACGTATTCCGTATACGCCGGGCTCCGGCCCTTTTTATCGTAATAAATACGTAAAGCGCTTACGTAACGACGGTAAGAAAGGGCGTAGGTATCCGCCGGGCGGGTAACGGCTAAACGAAGGGTAATAACCGTACGCGGGGCGGTAATCGTACGCGAGAGGATAAGAATCTAAAGGAAAGCGGTAATTTCCTAAGCGGCGGGCTTAGGGTTAAAAAGGGCGCTTTCTCGCTATAAAACCGATTAATACGTAATTAAGCGAAAGGAATAACGAAACGAAAAAGATTAGCCTTATTAAGGCCGTTACGGCGGCGATATTACTAGCGTTATTATTACTACTTTCGTCGGCGGGAAAAACGGACGTAAGGCGTCGTATTAAGCGACGAAAGGTAGGAGCGGAAAGACCTAAGGGGTCGGGAAACGAAGAAAAAAATATTTACTAATATTACGTTAGCTAGGAATTGATCGAATATCTTACGGAACGCGCGAGTTAAAAGAAGAGCTATATCCCGACGAAATACGGCCTTAGTAAAATATAATAACGATAAATAGCCGTAAAGAAAGAGGTTTACCTACGTTAATTAAGGTAACGGAAACGGAAAAGCTATTATTATTATAAGAAAAGGAGAGGTTTAGAAGGAAGAATAAGAGGAAAAGTAAGAAAAAGGTTAATTAATTAAAAAGGAAAGGAAGCGCTACTAATTAAGAACGATTCGAATACCTTAATTAACAGAAAGGAAAGCTTATATAATGTTACGTAGCTGGCGAGAGCTAAGCTAGGGTTAATAGGTTGTTTATAAAGGGAGCAATGGAATGAGGGTAAGAAGGTATATATTAACTAACTAGAAAAGAAGGAAAACTACTAGAGAGTATAAAGCGATCTATAGGTATATATAGTAGTACTTAGCTAGCTTAGGTAAGCTAGGTAGTTCTTACTAGGGGTATATGCCTACGTAATATATCCCTTAGTTAAGCTTACGATAGTAAGGTTAATTATAGTCCTTTACTTACGATAGTAGCCTAAGGGGTTATTCCTTAATCTCGCTATACCTCGTTAAGGTTAATCGATTATTAGGTGCCTTATCTCGGGCTTTCCTATATTCCCTTATCTGTATATATTTCGGTTTATTACTAGTAGTATTTTCTCCTAAGTTATATACTCTTCGTATCCCTTACTTAATACTCTATAATTTATTATAAATGAAAATAATTACTCGTATAATTATTCGTATAATTACTTACTTTCGATTAAGCGGTTATTAGCTATATAGGTAATGTAGTAGTAATAGTAATAGCTTTAGTATTAATATTAGGATTTAATCTCCTTTATTATTATCGCGCGCGCTCGCGCGCGTTATCTATATTAACGATTCTGCCGTTTCTCTTACGAAAGCGGTTAAGTATAAATATATTTAGGATTTCTCGCTCTCGAATTAAGCGTACCTCTTTCTTTCCCTTTCTTCCCTCGGTTATTTATTATAGGTATATATTCCTAACTATAATTAAGTAATTCTATTAATTACGTAATCGTAAGTTAACATAACTAATAAAGCTTCGTTAATTTATTATCGCAAGGTAAATCCGCTTCCTTTATAATTTACGTAAAGCGTAGTTTACGTATTATACGAATCGTAATATATTTCTATTAACGACCGTAAGATAGTAACTTAGCTTATTACGGTAAGGGTTATTATTTACGACTAATATATTACTTTTAATATTAAAGTATCCTAGGATAATAAAACGATCGTTAGTTATTTTATATTAATAAGTAAGAAATTATTTAAGATAATTCGTTTATTACTTACTTATTATTTACTAGTAGTAATATAATACCGTAGTTAACGATCTCTTAATATATCCGATACTTAAAAGCTTCGTAAAATAATATTAACGCTTTAAGGTATCGTAGCCTCGCTAGAGTAAAGGGTATTCGGCCTTTCCGCCGCGAGCTCTTAGTTTATTTTCCGTATTCGTACGGGGAGTAGCGTTAGAACTTCGGCCGGTAGTTTTATTTACCGCGGAGAGTATCCTTTACTTCCGGGTCCGGGGCCTTAGTTATCGCTTAGCCTTTTAAGGACCTTTTTATCGACGAAAGCGACGTCGATATAATCGTACCTAGCGCTTTAACGTAACGCCCCTAAACCTTAATTACTTACGTTTCTTAAGGTACCGTATTCCGAGTTATTAAGGTCTCTACCGACGAATCCTTTAAAAAGAATCTTCCGAGGAAGACTCCTCTTCCTTATACGAAGAAGTAATCGAGGAAAGCGACCGCCCGGTTATATTAATTACTCGTAAGGTTTCTTCGCGTAAAACCCGAGCCTAAACTCGCGTATATTAAGTTACGTTTTCTAATGATATCGCCGTTACTCGCGTTATTTAAGCGACCGTTATTATTATTATTCTAACCCGTAATAATATCGTAAAACGAGAACGAAGGTAAGGACGAGGCCGTAGCGCTTTTTCGGTTTCCGGAGCTATTACCGCTTCCGTTATTTCCTTTAACCTAACCGTTCCGGCGGTTCCGTTTAATACCTCCGTCGCGCCGGCCGCTTCCGCTTTTATTACCGTCGCCTTAGGAATTACCTCGGCCTTTCGTAATCGAAAGTACGGAGCTCGCCGTATAGTTCCTTACTTAGGTTACGTACGTAATACGGCTTAGAATAGGTTTATTAAAAAGTACTTCGATTTTCTTTAAAATACCGGCCGTTATTATTACTACTTATCCGGTTACGCCTACGTATTTCTATAGGTACTCTTACCCTTATACGTCGAAGTTTAGAACTAATATTATATAGGGCCGACGTTCTAATCCTACCGGCTATTTATTTTATCGTCGCCCGTATCGAAGGTTTTATCGATATATAAACTTTATTTCGCGTTATTTAATACTCGTTAACGTTACTTATAAGCCCTTAAGTTCGTTACGATAATAAAGGAGTTTCTTACGCTTTATTAAAACGGAAAATAAATACCCGCGGTATCCGAAACCGTAAAGTTACGACGAAACGTAATTAATTCCGGTTAATTTACCTAGTTAAACGTAAGCCCTTCCGTTACCGGTTTATCGATTACCGTAGCCGTACTCGCCCTTAGCTTTATACCTACTAGCCCTTTTATTACTTTAGCTAACGTAAGTAGCGTTTCCGCCGGCCTATCGATCGTAATACCTAGCGTAGCCTCGCCCGTTATCGCCCCCGAATAAAAATTAAATATAAAAATAAAGGACGTCGGAGGAAAAGAAGGGGAAGAAGAGACTTCTAAGGACGAAGAGTAATCTTCTAAGGAAGTAATATCTAAGATCGCTCGCGTTTACGCGCCTATCTTTTTCGAATAATACCTATACGAAGTATTATACCGATAAGCCGACCGCTTATATAAGGAGATTATCGAATACTAAAACGAACCCGTTAATACTTATATTTCCCGTTAATCCGACCGCGCTTATTATTCCTATAGTTAAGTTCTTTATCTTAAAGTAGCCTTCCTATGCTAGGATCTAGGAGTAATACGAGTTTAATATTTAGCGGTAAGGAAAGCCGTCTCTATATAACGGTAATACTTTATATTTATATATTAATTAATTAAGGTAAGAATTTACGTACCGTTAATACTTACGGCGATTCTTTAAGTATTATCGTAACTACTTTTCCGCGAGTATCTTATAGGTTAAGTAATACTTTAAAATACTCGAACGACTAACGTAATAAAGCTTTCGTAAGTCCGTTTACTAGTATTTAGTTAATAAAGAGATAAATTACTTCGAAGGTACCTTTTTAATACTTCTAGCGTAGCTATATATTCTATATATCTATATAACGTAGCCTGGTATTAATTCTTTCTTTCTTTCCTATTATTAGTTTTATCGTTACTAGTTATCGTTATATACCTTCTAAGGTTTTCTTAACTTTAGGGTAATATCCCTAAAGAAACGTTTAAAAGCTATCGTTTCCTTAACTATATACTTTAATACGAGTAGTTTAGCTTTAGTCGTCGATATCGATACTATATCCTAACGAACGGCTCTTCATATAATCGGACCTCTAAATAAGGATATTACGTATCCCTAAGACGACTTTTTTAACTCGGAATCGTTTATAAACGAAGCGTTATTATTAATTAAGAATACCTACGCGTTATTATTCTTATCCCTATACCTTATATTAAGGAAACGAGTAATATATAGGTATTTAATCGTTTAATTAATCGCTTTAAAGTATTAAGGTCTTAAATTAATTAGGAAATAGAATAATTAAAACGCTATAAAAGCGATATCTAAACGTATTATAATTACGCTATAAAGTAGTAACCTTACTTTCTCTTAGTATTCCTTAACTTATTATTTTAAAGTAACGCCTATATACTTTACTAGCTCGGTAATTAATAATAATATTATCGGAAATTAATTATTATTCGTTAATTTAAAGCGTTTAGTAATCTTTTCGATATAAACGTCGTATATTAAGGTTATAATTCGTACTTTACGATTACGTATTACCTTAATCCCTAAATACTACTTTACCGGTTTAAGCTCTTTCGTTTTATAGGTATTCTTTAACCCCTAAGCTACCTTTTATACTATCGCTTTTAAGCTTTTATAATTTATAACTAATATATCGTTTACGTATACTAGTACGAAGACTTCTCGTCCTTTTATATAAAATAAGTACGGCTTCTTTAGAGAGCTTTAAAGTCCTAGGCGGTTAAAGGTACTTTCGATCTTCTTAAACTAAAGTAGGGGTAAATCTCTAAACCCGTATATTACTTTTATAGCGAAGGCGTATTTTCCTTCTTCCTTAAACCCGTTTAGTAACTCTATAAGTATAAGGTCGTTTTCCGGTCTTACCGCGTTAAGGAACGCGTTTTTAATGTTATATTAATTAACTTCGAGGTTAAATTAAGCTACGATAGTTATTATTATACGGAACGATTTTATTACTAACGTAGTTACGTAAGTACTCTCGAGTAACTCTTTTAGGCTATAAATCTCCTCGCGTTATTAACGCGACTTATAAGTAGTAAGGAAATTATCTTCGTCGAATTTATAATCGAAGACTTATATTAATAAATTAGCTTTATTCTTACCCGTTCGCGATTAATAATACGCTATATTTTAATACGTAGGAAGGCCTTAATCTTAAATTTAGCGTTCTCTTTAAATCGCTTTCCTAATAAATACTTATCTAGGTCCTTTTATATCTTTAGCGGTTTAAATAAATCGTTGCGGTAAATTCTTATCTTATTAAGCGATACGCTTAATCGCTCGGCCTTTATTTAATTAACGGCTATTACGAAAACTAAGTATAGCGTAATATACTTATCGTAGCTCTTTACTTACTATCCTTTTAATTAATTAAGCTAGAAGGTTATTACGAAATCGAGCTAACGATCTTTTAGGAGGTTATTCTTAGCCGTTAGGTTACCCGATATTACGTAGACTCTAATACTTAAGTTACTTATTACTTTATTCCTTTCCGGGCTTTCTCTTCTCTTCCTTTTATTATAACGGATAATAGGAGGATAAACCTTTCTTTTACGCTACTTACGCTAAGTAGTTTACGGGAATAGGCTATATTACTCCTTTTCTTCGGAGGAAGTACGAGTTTTTTTAATTAATTACTTTAGAGGCTATTCCCGAGTATCTATTCCGTCGGCGAAATATATTCGCCGCTCCGGACTTTCGGTATTTTTACTAATAGCCGTATCTAATTCTAGTTACTTTATACTCCTTATCGGAATATTCTTATTTTCCGTAGCTTCCGCGGGTATAATTAAAGTAAGTCTTAAACTCGGGAGCCCGTAAGGTATATCCGTTTCTTCGTTTAATTTCTCCTAGGTTTTCGCTTCGAGTTACTCTTATATTTCCTGCTCGATTAATTCGAATAATTCTACTACCTCTTATAGTTATTCGTTTTTAAACCTAGCCGTTTCGTATTTTAAATTATCGGAATCTATCTCTAGTTCTTCTTCTTCTAAAAGCTACCTTACCCCCGAGCTAAAACCGGCGGACTAAGTCGTATCTAAATCCTAATTACCCGAAGTAGGCTCGCTACCCCCGAGGGGAGTTAGTTCGCTACTTAGCTTTCGATTAAATAATACGAGCGAATCCTATAGGTTTAATATTTCGATAATTAATTAAATAACGTTATTACTTATACGTATCGAGAGATTTATTCGATTAATTTTTTCCCGTTCGAGTTACTAAGCTTTTAGCTTATCTATCTAGCTATAAAACGTTTCTTCGTTAAAGATTATATCCTTAGTTAGGATTACTTTACTTAGCTTAGGAACTTAAATTCGGTATAGGTTATTAGTATAATATCCTATTAAATATCCGATATAAGCTCGTAGGTTTACCTTAAATCCTTTCCTATTAAGATCCTAGATACGTTTTCCTTTTAAAGGATACGCGCGATACCCGTATATATAAATACCGTTCTAATCCGGTCGTAGGTCGCTCGTTAGCTCCCTTATTACCTCTAGAGTATACTATCTAAAATACTATTTAAACTAAGTATCTAAAGCTCGTAAGGTATACGAAGATTATAAGCTTAGCTAAGGCTAATATTAATTAGATATACCGCGGCTTTAACGGTTTCCGGTTATAGTTTCTTTAATAGCCTTACTCTAATCCTTATCTTAATCGACTTAACGATAATAATTTATCTAGCTCTCTTATTCCTACCGGTTAACTCCTTAGTATTAACCGGCGGAAGTTCGAAATTAATGCCCTTTTTTACTACCTAGATCTTATATTTAAACATACCTTTAATACTTATTATTAAGCGTTCGTTATCGTAACGTATCTTATAGATTAAGAATCGGAATTACTTCTAAACCTATCTTTTAAAGAATCGAAGAGTTCTTATTATTAGTAAACCTTACTTACTCTTTAGGGTCTTAACCTATAACATTCCGCTAAATTTATCCTTAATTACGATAAGCTATTTAAATCCGTCGTAACCTTCCGGGTAATTAAATAAATTCTAATATACCTTCTAAAAAAGACGTAGCAAGCGATATATTAATAAACGGCGCGAGATTACTCTCTTACTTATTACTTAACTATAATACTCGTACTTAATCGTAGATATATCGTTAATCTTAACGTTCCGGGCGTTTTTAACGAAGGCTCTAAGCGCCTTAAGACTAAAATACCCTACTCGCTAGTACTAGAGCGCCTCGGAATCTTCTCTCGGTTTAGTAGTATCTCTCGATCTTCTCTACCAGACGTTTCTCTCCGGGAAATAAGGTACTACTATAATCGACGCTACGCTACGTAAAATATTCGATAATATTATAAATAATATTACGGATAGGACTTACGAATAAGAAAAGAACTACTTAAATTCGAAAAAGACTAGGTTAAAGCGTCGCTTTAGCTTCCTTACTATAGTACTTTTTTCGAGGGTTTCATTCCTTAAAGTATAATTTAAACCGTAAAACTAAATACCTATACTACGAAGTTTCGCCTTAAAGATAATATTAACGTAGAAATCTTTAATAAGTACGACGTCCTTAAGCTTTAAATTAAAGATAGGTTTACTAAATTAATCTAAGATATACTTCTCGATAATCTTACGACCCGTACTAATAATAAGAAAGCTTATAATACTAGCTTCGACCGTCTATCCGTCTCTAACGGAAACGAACGACCCCTTTATTAAAAGATTACGATTATTAATAAGGTAAACTACTTTATAATTATCGAAGACGGTACTTTCCGATAATAAGTATCGGACTAGGTTTATAATAAAGTAGATCTTAATTTAGGTAGATAGGTATATAGTACGTAGGTCGATTATTATTACGTTAATATTAGCTAATTAAGTAATAGCGTTATTTCCTCTCCCGTTCCCGGAGCGATTATTAGGTATATTATTTACGGGAACGTCTTACCCCTAGCGGTTAATTTAGTTTCGGAGCTTAGCGTACTTAAATAAGTCGTATCTAGCCTTAATTTTTCGTATAATATTAACCGGGATCGGCTTTAGGTTACGTATAGTCTAATTAGTAACGGACTTCTATAGGATTCTATAAGAGCGAGCTACCTATAAGTATGGTTTACCTCTAGACTTATAAAGGTATTCGTAGCTCGTTAGTTTTCCTTAGCCGCTATTATTAGCTAATTTCGCTCCTAAAGTCGGTCCTTGGTAGGTTATTACGAAAATTTTATAACTTAATTTACCTTTCTACTTATTCTCGGTAGCGAAAGCGTTAAATACGATACCTAGTTACTTAAGGATCTTTAGTTATTCGCCGAGTTTATTAGCTTTAGTAAGAGCGATTAATATCCGTATAACCTAGTCGATTACGATCTTAGTCCTAACTACTTCGAGGAAATCCTTTACTCTTATAACGCCCTTAATTTCGTTAATGTAATAAACGCGAGCGCGAAGGAAGGCGTATTACTATATAGCGTAAAATTACTCGGGATTATAAGTACCTACCATTACTCTTTAAAGCATCTTACGGTATTCTCGTTTAACGAGCGTCTTAATAACGGCTTCGGTAGGAGTAATTTACTTACGGAAGATCTTTACGAGGTTTTAAATAATCGGGTTAAGGTCTAAGAACTATATCTCTATATTAGCTACCTTAAGAAATCCTATAAAAATAAATGCGAGAATCTAGCTATAAAGGACCTTATATTACTTATTAATAGCTATAACCTAAGCCTGGATCGTTATCTACTAGGAAACGAACTTATTATACGCTACCGTTTATTACTCTCGAGTTCGTACCTTAAGCCTTAATAATTAATCTCCCCGGTCTTCGGTTAGGATCGACGCCTACTCGTAGACGGCTTTCTTATAGTTTTCTTTAAGGAGTTCGTTCTCTTAAGTAATATACTCCTTAAGAGTACTTACTATAACTCGAATAACGTTAAACTTAGCTCCATCTAGATTAACGTCCTTTTAGATATCGAATTAAGTAGCTATCGACTTAAGCGTTAGGAACTACCGTAGCTACTTATCGTAAGCTCGTAAGTAAACGTTAATAAGAATCTTATCTAAGGAGAATTCGGAAGTATTAATCGTTATAGCGAAATAAGTAATCGACTATCTAATACTTAATACGAGAGTAGAGTACTAGTATAGAAATATAAAGGGAGTATAATCGTAAGATCTAAGAAATGGATAAATATATTACTTACTTACGCTAGAATAACCTAAGTAATAATAGCTCCTTAGAAGTACCCCGGGCTTATAACTATTACGTAGCTAGCGAGAGCTAAGCTAGGATTAATAGGTTATTCGCAAAGGGAGTAATAAAATAAGGGTAAGAAGGTATATATTAACTAACTAAAAAAGAAGGAAAGCTACTAGAGAATATAGAGCGATCTATAGGTATATATAGTAGTGCTTAGCTAGCTTAAGTAAGCTAGGTGGTTCCCACTAGGGGTACATGCCTACGTAACATATAATAAGTTACGCCTAATTATAAAACCTTAGTTAATATAATACTAGGATACGTAACCGCTCCTCCCGTATATAGCCAGCTCCTGAAGGCGCGGCCTTAGTAAAGCGTACCTTTCTTCCTTTTCCTCTTCGTATAACTTTATTCCTTTAATTTATACCCTTTCACCCAGCGAATAGCTCTTGAAACCATAACATCTAGGATTTCGTTCTTTAGTCGTATACGTAAGACTTCGATTATTCGTTCCTTAAAAGGTATTAGGATAGGAATGCCTTTAGCTTACTAGGCGTTATATAGTACCGTCCTAATCTTATAATCGGGGTAAACCTTAGGTCGGATTTTCCCGATTTTAAAGAAATCCTAGGCTAGGGCTATCTCTTTTCGGTATAGGATCTTAATAAGTACGTCTTTCTCTTAATCGGTTAATTCCGTATCTAATAAACCTACTTTAATAGCGTTAAGCCTTTCCGTTATTAATTTAATATCTCGGGGGTTACTAGCGAATCTTAGTATAATATTCTTATAGGGTCTATCGCGTTATAATACCTTTAGCGGTTCGTACTTCGACTTAACCTTTCTTAATACTTAATCCTTTTAATCGAATATTCCTAGCGGTATCTAACCGTTTAACGGTACGTTATCTACGGGTTAAACTTTACGCGACTTAGGTTTATATATGGTATTAACTAAAAACGTATATTTAACTTAATAAGCTAATTCCGAAATAAGGGCTAGGCTTCGCCTATGCTATTTCGATTCCTACGTCGTATATCGAATTACCTTCGTAACGGCTTTACTAAAGACGTAAAGGAATTCTTCGTCGCTTAATTTAACGATCGCTTTATCTCCCTTATTTAAACTAAGTTCGAAGGCCGATAAGTCCTTAGCTTCGGAAATAAGTATTGCCTCTATATCGTCGTTATAAAGGCGGGTATAATTAATTTTAGTTTAAAGGCTAGCGTCGGTTTCTAAGTACTCGGCTAAGAATGCGTTTTCAGGCCTATATACGTTATTAAAGCGGCTTAGGATATTAATGGTATTTAGTTTTCCTAATCGCTGAGTATAAGGCTTAGTAACGTATCGCTTCTTAAGTTAATAACGAAAGGGATTATTATCCGGGCCGAATTAAAGTTAACGGTTCCTATAAAGGTACTTCCGTCGAATTCGAGTTTTATATAGGATTAGAAGATAAAGTTTATATTAAGTAATAAGGGATAATTAACGAACCTATTTTTAACGACGTAGATCGGTAAGCGAAGGTAGTAATTAATAAGCTAGATAAGACCGTCGATTATCCTTACGTATAAGGTCTTTATAGAAGATCTAAAACCTTACTATATCGCCTTAGTACCGGTTATAAAGAAACGTTACTTCTTTACGTAGCTTTCTTCGATTATATTAACCTACGTCCCTATATCGATTACCGTAAATACGAGAGCTTCGTCCTTATTAAGTCCTACGTTAATTATTAACTTAAGGAAAGGCCGGATATAGTTTCTAATATCCTTTACGATAATAAAATTTACTGCCATTTTACTCGAAGGGTTAGTAAACGAGGTAGTAGTTTACGGTACGCTAGGTATTTTAACGCTTTCTTTCTAATCCTTTTATATCTATTTCTTTATAATTTTAATAACCTTAAGCTAACCTTCGTTAATCTCTATAACGCGTATCGTAAGGTACTTAACTACTTATTTCAAAAACCCGGGTATAAACTTAATTAGGTCGTCCTACGAAACCTTAAAGCGTTTCTTATTATTCTTATTAATTTTATCTAACTAAAACTCTTTTAATAACTCGTTAATAATCCTCGCCTTCTTAGTTAGGTCGTTCGTATTCGAAGTAGCGTTCTTACCGGCTTTAGTCGATTTACGCCTAGGCTATAACGATAGGACTTCTATATCCTCTTAATCGGGTACTTCTCTTTCGATATATTCGCCGTTAGGACCTTTAGCTCGCTTAACTATATTAACTTCGACTAGGTCCGTTTTAATAATACCTTTATAATAATAGATACCTTCGTCGTTAATAAAACCCTTCGTTTAATTATAACTTAAGATCCCCGTCTTATATAACTCGTAGTTATATTTACGTTCGACTATTTAAATAACGTTAATCTTTAATATAGCTCTTAATGTCTTTTCCTACTTTAATATTGCTTCCTCGTTCTTAAAGTATCGCGGGTCGAGGGATATAAGCTTTAGTTTTTCGGCTAGATAATAATATACTATTTTACGTATCTATTCTAGAGATTCCTTACTTTAGTATACGTAAAATAAGATATAGTAAGCGATCGGTTCCTTTTTACGCTTAGCTTAGGTAATAATCGATCCTAGGATTAATATTAATTCTAACTTATCCGGGTTTTCGTTCTCGAGGTAGTATAGTCGCTTATTATTCCTATAGTAAAACCGATTCTAGGTTATATCCATTAGTAGCGGGTAGCGGCTATAGTTATAAAGCCGATTAAAAGTATTATAAAACTAGTATTTAAATTCCTTATAATTATTCGACTAAGTTAATAGAATTTTATTACGTATGCCTCGGTAGTTTAATATTATATTACGTTTAAAACTTACGAAGGTCCTACCGTTAGTTTATAGGTTATAAAGACTTACGTTCCGAACCGTGTTTACTAGGAACGGGTTTTCTTATTAATATTATTAATCGACGTCGTACGTATCCTTAGGACTATAAGAACTATTCTTTTAACGGTAGTTCTATAAAGTTATTTTTATCTTTAAAGCATTAAGTCGGTCGTAGAAGGCCTATATATTAGCTTCTTAATAAATACTTAAGTAGCTATAAAAAGGTTTAGGCTACGAAGGAAGCGGTAGTAGAGGCATTTAGAGGCTAGGAGTCGCTAATCGTTAAACTATTTATATTATAAGCTTCTCGGGTTCTTTCAAAGTTACCGTTTTTTACTATCGTCGTTCTTCGGCTTAGGCCTTATCGGTAATTTATGCTATTATACGACGTTCCGCCTACTTATAAAGCTAGGTATAAAGAATCCGGTAGTCGACATTTCCGATCTTATTATAGTTATAATCTCCCGTCTTATAGAACTTTATAATTAAGGATATCCGAAGTTTATCGGTTAGGTATCCTACTTTCTAGGGAAGCTTTCCGTTATCGTTTACGAGCTTAGAAAGACGTTTATAATTTATAAAATACGTAAAAATCGCCTTAAGATCGTTAATTACGTTACTTCGTTCTAGCTATACGAGTTTACGTTTAATATTAACTTAGCTTAGTTTATTAATAATCTTAAAACGGTACTTTAGGACTATAACGATAATTCTTTAGATCGTTTAATCCTTTATAACGTCGTTAATACGCTCCCTAATAATCTTAATCGTAATTTATTCGCCGATCTCCTTAATCTTATCGTCGTCGTTTATACGGTAGCGGTTAAATAATCGATCTACCTTCTTTAGTTATTAGGTTACGTTAAATTTATTAAACTTAAGCCTAGGATAATCGGTAAGGTTAGGGAATCTAATAGTTAGTATTACGATAATCGGGGTAGCTACCGGTATATTTTAACTACTAAAAGCCCCGTTATTATTATTCTAAGATAATACTATAAGGATTAACGGAATAAGTATAAAGCTACGGGTAAGGAGTAGCTAAGTAGGAGTTTTATCGTCGTCCTTCTTTTCTTCGGGCGGATATAAGGGCGGAAGGCTAGTATCGACTTTTAAGGTCTTTATTAGTAGTTTAGTTTTTATTACTTTAGGCCTCGATAGCGATTTACTCCGTTTCTTAGCTACGGATTCCGTTTAATCTAACGGTACGAGGTATAAAGTAGAAAGAGGGATAGTAAGGGTCTTATTATCTAACATAAGGGTAAAGATAAGATAGCTATTATTTATATCTTGATACTTTTCCTCTAGTATAGATATATTATTATTTATTATACTATTCCGATCGATAGGATCTAGATATTATACAAGCTTTTCTAGTTGGCTAACGCCTAACTAGAGTACGATACGTATTCCTTGGATCAATAGTTTGATTATTATAAATAAATCGACGATAATTCCTTTTATTAAGGTTTAGAACTCCTAACGTATAACCTTCGTTAAGGTAATACGTATAAGGAATAGATCTCGAGTAAAGGATCGCGCTAAATACGATACCGGTTAGAGCTATAAGCCGGTCTCGATCTAATAAGGGTTATTTAATAATATTAGTAGTATTACCGTTAGGCGCCGCTTTACGCCTATATTAGTACTTCTCGCTATACTAGTTATTAGTTAGTAATATAAGGCCAGCCTATATATAGGTATACCTATTAGCTCGATTTTAGTTCCGTTTCCTTAATCCTTTATATCTACGTAGTCCTATTAATATTAATTTTTAATTCTCCTTAAAACTATCGGTTACTAATAGTTATTAATCTATTAATTCTATCTATGCTATTAATACTAATATCCATATCATATCGTATACTATATCGTCGAATCGCTACGCCTATGTATCCTAAAATGCCTTTAGTATAATAAGTTATTAGTTTCTATACATTTAATCTATATCGATTAATAGGTTTAGAGGGGAAAAGAAGCTATCGTAAGATCGGTTAAAGTATATTTACTATTAGCCTTTATCCGCCCTTAATATTAATAAGGGAATAACGGGTCGTATAGGTTATCGTAATTTATATTAAGGCGCTCGTACGTCCTTTATATAGTAGATGGATAACCATACGAGGATTATCCTAATCGGTATAAACGCGGTTTAATCGTCGTATTATATCGTAGTATCGATAGCGTAACGGCGTTATCGGTATTTAAGGGCTAAGCGTTATCCTAGTAATAATAATATCATTATAAACGTTCCCGGGCTTATACGTACTTCCCTATAATAGATAAACGACTATAAGGCGGGATACTTTATTTAACGTAAAACGCGGACTATTTCGCGGATTAAATAGCGGCGCTAACGGCGATCGGTATCCTCTAAATCCTAATAACGTAATAGAAACTCCGTAGACTAAAGGTTAAGGGGTCGAAAAATTATAGGGTAATCGTTACTAAGGAGGAGCAAAGCATACGCGATACTAAAGACCCGGATAGGTTTACTCGAAAGTATACTCTATCGAAGACTATAGTACGTACGATAGTCTAAGATAAATAAAACTAATACCGTTATATTAATCGAGAGGCAAGGAACCTAATATAGTTATCGTATCTTAGTTATGCCCCTTAATCGTAGAGATATAATAATCGCTAGCCCGAAGGCATAAAAGGTAAAGAAAAAAAAGAACAAAACGTAAAAGTTACTTATTCGGCTATAGCGGTACGACAAAGTAACTTAAGCGCCTATAACTAAAATAGATATACTAATTAAAGAACGACGAATTTAATAATAAAAACGAATCTTTAATTAAAGTAAAAATAGTAAAGATAGTAATCTAGCTAGGTAGTAAACTAAATAATAAGCATAGCATAGCCTGCACTTACGGGAGCTATGGTTACTCTATATAGGCATAAGGCCTATCGTAGCGTGTCACGTGATACATCAAGAGGGCATGTCTTACCGCACCACTATAGTAGCTAGAATATACCGGTAGCTACCTTAATTATTATAATACTAGTTATTAGATTTCTAAACCCTACCGATTACCTTAGGCTTAAGTTTAATAAACGTAATGTAACCTAATAGCTAAAAAGGGTAGATCGATTATTTAACTGCTATCGTATAAGCGACGACGATAAGATTAAGAAAATCGGCGAATAAATTACGATTAAGATTATTAAGGAGCGTATTAACGACGTTATAAAAGATTAAACGATCTAAAGAGTTATCGTTATAACCTTAAAGTACCGTTTTAAGATTACTAATAAATTAAGTTAAGCTAACGTTAAACGAAAACTCGTATAGCTAGAACGAGGTAACGTAATTTACGATTCCGAGGCGATCTTTACCTATTTTATAAACTATAAACGTTTTTCTAAGCTTATAAACGATAACGGAAAGCTTCCTTAGAAAGTAAAATACCTAACCGATAAACTCTTAATATCCTTAATTATAAAGTTGTTACGTAGCTGGCGAGAGCTAAGCTTAGGTTAATAGGTTATTCGTAAAGAGAGCAATGGAATGAGGGTAAGAAGGTATATATTAACTAACTAGAAAAAAAGGAAAGCTACTAGAGAATATAGAGCGATTTATAGGTACATATAGTAGTACTTAGCTAGCTTAGGTAAGCTAGGTAGTTCCTACTAAGGGTATATACCTACGTAATATACCCCCTAATTAAGCTTACGATAGTAAGGTTAACTATAGTCCTTTGCTTACGATGATAGGCCAAGGGGTTATTCCCTAGTCTCGCTATGCCTCGTTAAGGTTAATCGATTACTAAATGCCTTATCTCGGGCTCCCCTATATCCCCTTATCCGTATATGCTCCGGTTTATTACTAATAATATTTTCTCCTAAGTTATATACTCTTCGTACCCCTTACTTAGTATTCTATAGTTTATTATAAATGAAAATAATTACTCGTATAATTATTCGTATAATTATTCGCTTTCGATTAAGCGGTAGTTAATTATATAGGTAATATAGTAATAGTAGTAGTAATACCTTTATAGTAATAGTAGTAGTAATACCTTTAGTATTAATACTAAGATTTAATCTCTTTTATTACTATCGCGCGCGCTCGCGCGCGTTACTTATACTAACCGATTCTACCGTTTCTCTTACGAAGGCGGTTAAGTATAAATATATCTAGGATTTCTCGCTCTCGAATTAAACGTACCTCTTTTTTTCTTTTTCTTTCCTAGGTTATTTATTATAGGTATATGCCCCTAACTATAATTAAATAATTCTATTAATTACGCGATCGTAAGCTAATATAATTAATAAAGCTTCGTTAATTTATTATCGTAAGGTAAGTCCGCTTCTTTTATAATTTACGTAAAGCGTAGCTCGCGTATTATACGAGTCGTAATATATTCCTATTAAGCGACCGTAGGATAGTAGCCTAACTTATTACGGTAAGGGTTATTATTTACGATTAATATATTACTTTTAATATTAAAATATCCTAGGATAATAAAGTAATCGTTAGTTATTTTATATTAATAAATAAGAAGTTATTCGAGATAATCCGTTTATTACTTATTCGTTATTTACCGGTAATAATATAGTACCGTAATTAACGATCTCTTAATATATCCGATACTTAAAAGCTTCGTAAGATAGTACTAGCGCTTTAAGGTACCGTAGCTTCGTTAAAGTAAAGGATATTCGGCTTTTCCGCCGCGAGTTCCTAGCTTATCTTCCGTATTTATACGGGAGGTAACGTTAGAGCTTCGGCCGGTAGCTTTATTCGCCGCGGAGGGATACCCTTTACTCCCGGGTCCGGGGCCTTAGTTATCGCTTAGCCCCTTAAGGATCCCTTTATCGACGAAGGCGACGTCGATATAATCGTACCTAGCGCTTTAATATAACGTACCTAAGCCTTAGTTACTCGCGTTTTTTAAGGTACCGTATCCCGAGTTATTAAGGTCTCTACCGATAAATCCTTTAAGGAAAAATCCTCCGAGGAAGACTTCCCTTCTTTATACGAGGAAATAATCGAGGAAGGCGACCGCCCGGTTATATTAATTATTCGTAAGGTTTTCTCGCGTAAAACCCGAACTTAGACTCGCGTATATTCGGTTACGTTTTTTAGTAGTATCGCCGTTATTCGCGTAACTTAAGCGGCCGTTATTATTATTATTTCGATTCGTAGTAATATCGTAAGACGAAAACGAGAATAAGGACGAGGCCGTAGCGCTTCCTCGGCTCCCGGAGCTATTACCGTTCCTATTATTCCCTTTAGCCCGGCCGTTCCGGCGGTTTCGTTTAATACCTCCGTCGTACCAACCGCTTTCGCTTTTATTACCGTCGCCTTAGGAATTACCTCGGTTATCCGTAATCGAAAGTACGGAACTCGCCGTATAGTTTCTTACTTAGGTTACGTACGTAATACGGCTTAGAATAGATTTATTAAAAAGTATTTCGATTCTTTCTAGAGTACCGGCCGTTACTACCGCTACTTATTCGGTTACGCTTACGTATTTCTATAGATATTCTTACCTCCGTACGTCGAGGTTTAAAGCTAATATTATATAGGGCCGACGTTTTAATCTTACCGGCTATTTATTTTATCGTCGCTTATATCGAAGGTTCTATCGATATATAAGCCTTATTTTACGTTATTTAATATTCGCTAACGTTATTTATAAGCCCTTAAGCTCGTTACGATAATAAAAAAATTCCTAACCCTTTATTAGGATAAGGAATAAATACCCGCGGTTTCCGAAACCGTAAAGTCGCGACGAAGCGTAACTAATTCCGGTTAGTTTATTTAACTAAGCGTAAGTCCTTCGGCTACCGGATTATCGACCGCCTTTACCGTATCCGCCCTTAGCTTTATATCCTACTAGTCCTTTTATTACTT